>NC_071257.1:27393680-27633680 GCF_023375685.1 Ictalurus furcatus | reverse complement strand
TGGACAGATTGATTATCTTAAATGGTCAACGTGCTACAAACTTTACAGAGAATTCATTTAGTAACAGTTTCTTAACTGATCTGTTCCTCACCTGATTGACTTGAGTCTTATTGTTTACAAGATTAAACCATAAACATGTAAACAGCCCAAGCAAGCAAACAAACAAACAAGTCCCACATGGCACTTCTGGACACTTTGGTGTCTTGTCATTGTAGAGAGCTTTTTGCTGTTTAAGACAAGACACTGCAGGTGAATATGATTATAATCAAAACATTGTATATCACAGTCAGACTTTCCCAGTGAATTGCTGATATTATTTGTATCGCAAGGTTTAAAAAAAATTGTAAAAATTCATTTAGTTATGCAAACGATGCTTCGTTTGTGTAAATTTCCATACTTTATAAAAACCAAAAATGAGTATTTCCATGCATTTTCCTGTAAACTCTGTCTGATTCGTTTCGACTCTGTTAACTGAAGATAAAATACAACACGCTGTTCACTGGAGGGACAAAATTACAATGACGCCGTCTAATTTTACTGATGTTCAGTTAAGTAGTGACGAACCGCTCCAAGTGGCGAATTATTCGGGGCTAAAGAAAAAGTCTTCTGTGCTACAGCCCCAAATGCCCAGGCCAAGTTACACCCCTGGACTTTAACAAAGATTTTTAGATAAGTGAGTTTAACAATAAATGTGATTTCACATATTTGCCAGTAGTAAGTGTGATTTATAATGTTTATAAAGGAAGATTACATTGGTATAATGATGATACATAAAGTAATATTTATAGCAGGAGGCAAGCTTTTCAGTGTCTTATGACAATATATGATTCTGCCAAGTGGGCGGAGCTTAAAGCCTTATGCAAAATGGACAACTTTCAGATTTTGCGATGGTGGCGAGTGGACAAACCTAGTGGAGCAAACTTATTACTCCTTTGTTTATATTTTTATTAGTACAGTTTAAGAGTAGACATGTTAGCATCTTTTATCTAAACTACAAACTTTCAAGAGAATATGTTGAGAGACATGTTACAGATGCAATTTACCTAAAAGACTCAAAACAACGGTGACTAAAATCGCTATTTGTGTAACTGTTTGTTTTTTCTTGTCATAAGCAACTAAATGCTCTAAATAACTAAAGACAACTAAATTTCTAATAACGCGCTCCTGTAATTTTAAGTGCGTATCAAGTTCTTGATATGTGCCATACAATCTCACACAACTGTTTATGTGCATTTAATGTTACCATGCAGAAGAGTTTCACATCTAGAACAAGGACAACCTAAGTGTGGGAGATGAGTTTCACTGTGTCTGGATGTATCTCTGTGAATTTTCAGGATGATTTTGACGTGGATAAGTTCGTGGCGGACTGCAGAAAGCGCGTCCAGCTGGAGGAGATGCGCCAGGACCTGGAGCACTATTACAGGCTCCTCAAAACGGCCATGGTCGAGCTCATCAATAAAGATTATGCGGATTTTGTCAACTTGTCCACAAATCTGGTATGTTTAGACTTAGTTGGAATCCCAATGATACCACAACAATCCAGGGCTCATGTATGTGGGTGAGGGCAGATTTCCTCTGAGTGTGTTATGCTGCCGTGTGATGTACCATGAACAGCAGTTTGGAAAGATGCGGTGGCTGGCTTTGCATGTCTCGGAGGAAACGTGCTAACCCTCACCCACCCTGGCTGGTAGCTGTAGTGTGATGGGGAGAGCAAGCAAGTGGGCAGGAATTGGCAAAAAAAAAAAAAAAAGTACACCTATTGCCTTTTACCTCAGCTGTCATCAGTAGCCACTATGAAACTAATAGGGGGAAAAAAAAATTTCCTAATAATAATTCATAATAATTAATAAGCACAGCATTTTTGTATGCTAATCCTGTTATTCATCAATAGTGGTATAACGGCATAACTCGTATTTACGATGTGGAAAAAATCTGTAAAGGTGCCATCCTTAGTTTTTTGTAGGTGCAAGTAAGTGTGTATTCGATCTGTATTATGTGTTGAGTTACTGTTTATTCTGTCTCCTTTCTCTGTTGTTTGTTTAGGTGGGAATGGATAAAGCTCTCAACCAGCTCTCCGTCCCACTTGGCCAGCTGCGAGAAGAAGTGCTGGTAAACCGTTTTAGCACCATGGTTTTGCAGAATGATGCGTTTTCTTCTGCAGTAGGAATGTTGTATTTCTTTGTTCGTTAAGTCTTAAATGCTCTGCCTCACTTTTGCATCGTTCTGGCTTGTACAGAGTCTAAGGTCATCTGTCAATGAAGTTATCCAAGCTATAGACACACAGTTGACCAAGCAAGATGACATTCAAAAGAAGAAGGTGTGGTTCTAGTTTTTATTATATGACTTACGAACCTATTGGCAAGGGTAAATTGATGGTGTTTGTATAATGTATCTCATTTCCTGGACTTCACATTAGGTTTGTGTAGTAAGACTCATGCAAGTGGTTCGATCGGTGGAGAAGATTGAGAAAATCTTACACTCCCAAAATGCCCAAGACACCACTTCTCTCGAAACAAGCAGGTAAATTTGACTGTTGATGCTGGATGTCCCTGAAACAGTCATTCAGTACATTTACGTGGACAACAATAATCTGACATTAACCCGATTAAGACAATACTCTGATTAAGAAACTACCATGTGAACAGCAATTTTTGATGACCTTAATCTGATTAAAGTCATACTCGAAGTAAACACAAATTGAATTAAGACATGTGGAGTATTCCTGTTTGAGTCGCATTATGGACGAGCATTACAGACATGTAAACACCTTAATCGCACTATTAACGCCGTGTGAGAGTTTTCACCGCATTTTTCGACAGAACACGTACACACACAGCAGTGCACAACCGTTTTATGGCAAACAAGAGAGTACAGCTGTGTCCCAAACCGCGTACTTACCTACTATATAGTAGGTGAAATACATGTATCTCGGCTACTATATAGTATGTAAGTACACGGTTTCAGTTGCAACCCACGGCTTCAATCAGTCATCTACTTGCACGTACAGCATGACAAATAATTAACCGCACTTGAAGCTTTCGTAAAATTTTAAATGAATCATCCAAAACTGTATACGGTACCATAACGAAGACGTATGTTGATACGTGAAATTCTGGAGGGAGCGTCGGTTGACGTGCCGTGGGGACGTAATGACGTGTTCCGTTAATTGATCTATGTTCTATAACATGTAAAACGGGAACATGAAAGGAACATCCTAAAAGTAACTCATGCAAATACCTTAATCAGAATATTGTCTTATTCAGAATAAGGTCAATAATTAGATATTGCTGTCCATGTAAACGTAGTCAGTGATGCAGAGGCCTTGTAATAATAATCTGGAATTAAGAAAATAAGAGATTAGTATAGTAATGTCAGCCTCTGTTAAGCCATGTGCAATAGATTTAATTACTGAATCTTAGATGCTCTAATTATATCATTATCTCCTAGTCAGTGTTTTGTTGCACATAAACACAGCCTTTTTTGTTCTGTAACATCAGTCTTTCTTTGGTTTTACATGAAGTCCTCTGGTAGCGGGTCAGATTCTCGAGCGGATCGCCACTGAGTTCAACCAGCTGCAGTTCCATGCTGTCCAGAGCAAAGGCATGCCCCTGCTGGACAAAGTGCGCCCGGTGAGCTCAGCTTTGACATGCTTTTCTGTAAGGAGACGTTTGTTTAACAGTAATGGAAGGAGTTTCCAGTGTCAGCCAAAAAGCTAGCGGTAAAGATGCTTCCATTACCAACATGAAACTGATTTTCCTATAACAGGACACGGCATCATGGTTTATTCCTTTTATACCTCAGCAATTTGCCAGCAATTACTTTTTGAAAATGTATTAAAGAATGACAAGTCTCACCTTGTTGTTTGCGATGCCACAGATATCTGTAACTGAGAGCCAAGGGAGCAAAATTGACCGTACTCTCTGGGTGGTAGGGCTGGCATACACTCTCACCTGTCAATCACAGTGACACTAGCCAGTCATGCGTATCTGTGAGCTCATGGATGCAGAAGAGGGTAGATAGCGCTTCCCTTTACACTAATGACATAATATCCCAACATAATTTTTCACAATATCAGCATTATTGACATCACACTCCCATACTTCAGGCATGTAGAAACAGATGCAATGTAAGACACCGCAATAACAATCAGAAGTAAAAATGTGGCTGATGAATAAAAAAATCGACAGTTTGTACAGATTGAAAGGACAACAGCTAATTGAAACTGATTGTGAGCCGTGTGATTGTGTTGTGTGTTTCAGAGGATCGCTGGTATCACTTCCATGCTACAGCAGTCTCTCGAGGGTCTGCTGATTCAGGGCTTACAAACGTCAAACGTGGCCATTGTGCGTCACTGCCTGCGCACTTACGCCACTATCGACAAGACCAAAGACGCTGAGGCACTGGTGGGACAAGTCTTAGTCAAGCCATACATGGAAGAGGTATATTTAATGTATTTCGCTACTCTACACTCATACACTACACACAAGTGCATACTACTATTATGCCCTATTATTACACTAGATTAAATGTAAGGTATTACTATACATTTAAATACATGCTCCCCTTGTAGCTCTTCTTTTTGTGTTTCTACGTACCTGATGAGATTTCGCAGGTTGAATGACTCGTTGTTTATGTCACAGGTCATAACTGAACAGTTTGTAAAGTCCAGCCCTAACGGCCTTCAAATGATGTACGCAAAGGTTCTGGAGTTTGTGCCTCATCATTGCCGATTACTCCGGGAGGTCACCGGAGGGACCTTTTCTAGGTAACAAGATGAACAATGTCATCACACTGTATTTGACATGCTTGTTCTATTTTTGGCAGCCTATTAAGTCCCCGAGTTATTTTAGAAGAATAGCACATCAGCGCTTGAGAAACTCATGATGACTCAGCAAAATCCTGGCATAGTGCGGCTGTCAGACTTTTGTTTCTATTATGATTTCTGCCACTTTCAGGGTAATTAAATTACCTTTTTTTTCCTTTTCTTTTTTTTTTTTTTTAACTAATCTTTAAAGCCTTGCCTTTGAGCCTTTCTTGGAAGGACACTGTTTGGCATAAGCTCTGGTAACACCCAAACAAATATTTGTTGAAGGTCTGGGAAAACTCCTCACATGTTTCTATGACTGACTTCTGAGAAACAGTAACATAAATGGTGAAAAATCTTTTTTGACCCAAACAGGATTTTCTGCCTACAACATATACCTGTGATTTAATACAAAAATAAATGTTTCACTAAAACAACGTAGAAATGTTTTGATTTAATTTCTATCCTTGCCTAAGCTTTCTGCTTGCAGGGATCATGTTGAGTAAACATGGAGCTGGTTTAACAAACACGGCTGTAAAAAAAAAAAAAAAAAAATTGACACTTCTTAAAGATCTTTTAAGTACTATGCAAGTGTGTTTTATTTTTTCTAACCCAGTGAATGTTATGCTCTGAGAAATTGCAATAGTTAAATGGGCTTGCGCCTACTGTAGACGTATTCCATCCTTTTCCTCCACGAGGCCCACTTGCACACTCTTTCATGTTTGAGAGTAACCAGACTTTAAAAAACTGTGGATTATGTGCAAAAGAGCTTCTTGTATTAGGAAATTGCTAATTTAACCGTGTGAATGGTTTACCACGCATATGTCCAGTTTGTAGATTATGAGAAGGATGTTTTGTATTGTACTCATAACATTGTGTAATCTTTATACTTAGTGACAAAGCTGACATTGTTCCTGGGTATGACTTCCTGGTGAACTCTGTCTGGCCAGAAGCCATTAAAGGCGTTGAAGGCAGAATCCCTTCTCTTTTTAATCCTGGTAATCCAGATGCTTTTTATGAGGTAAAAACACACACACACACACACACACACACACACACACACACACATATGATTCTGCATGATTCATTCCATCTACCGTAATTTTCGGACTATTGAGCGCACCTGAATATAAGCCGCACCCACTAACTTTAAAAAGAAAAAAAATTTGTACATATATAGGCCGCACTTGTCTATAAGCCGCAGGTGTCCACGTTGTAACATGAGATATTTACACAGAAAGATGTTACACAGAAAGCTTTTTTTAAACTTTTAATTAAATACGTACCGTAAATGCTTTTTTCTGAACAGTGCCTGTAACACGGCTGGTTAAAAAAAAATATATACAGTTGCCTACCAGGAAAAGTCATTGATCGCTATCTTCATCTTCCTCCTGCGCACTAAAACCACTAAAGTCGTCATCTTCGGTGTTGGAATTGAACAGCCACAGAATTACCGGTATTTCGTCACACACTTCCTCAGTCTCTCTTTCGTTGTCACTCTCAAGGTCACTTACGTCTCGAGGCAAATTCGCCCTTGAGCTTGTGCTGTCCTCTTCATCACGCAGCAGTCCAGCCTTTCGAAACCCGTTGGTGATTGTAGATTTTTTGACACTGCTCCACGCTGTTAGGATCCACTGGCAGACTTGAGCAAAAGTTGCTCTTCGCATGCTATTTCCTTCTTCGACAGCCAGATTGATCCCCTTTAACTTGAAAGTTGCATCATATGCATTTCTTTGTGTGTTTTCCATGATGAGGGGGTGTGCATGAAGTGCAAAATGACTGATCTGAAGAATTTAGTGTGAGTGCGTTTGATTTAATTCGAACAGTTTCATTGGTCCACTATGACCTGTTCGGTAATTTCATTGGTCTGATGTGACGAGGCTAAATGTTTTGGCGGCATGAAGCTCGTTAGCCCGTAAAAATCCATAAATTAGCCGCATCATTGTTTAAGCCGCAGTGTTCAAAGCGTGTGAAAAAAGTCGCGGCTTATAGTCCGGAAATTACGGTAATCATTTTCAGTCTCACTTAAAGCCTTATATGATGCTGATGGTGTAAGTAGCATCTCTGTCTGTTTGTGTTAGTAAGGTGAAATCATTGATGTGTAAGTACTCAGTTTGGTGAGTGGGTTTTTGTTATTATGAAGATGTTTAGGTCATATACAAGGGGTTTTTTCATTTCTGCTGAATGATGGAATGGGATTTCCCATTTTTTTTATATATATATATATATATATATATATATATATATATATATATATATATATATATATATATATATACACACACATTCACACACACACACACACACACTATGTTTGATTCACACCTATGACATTATGACTTATGTCACTGGTGTTGGGAATGAGTATGAAACCGCTGGGGTAAACATATGAGGCAACTTTATAAAAAGGTGTTGTATGTGTTGCAGATACTGCCGTTAAGAAACTGATGTTTCCAGTTTATTTATAACGCTTTCAAACCAGTAGTCTTCTCTGTTCAGAATGTGTGTGGTGGTGGTGTTTTCAAATGACTGTTTCTACCTATGGTAACTTCACCACAGCAACTATAGCTAACAATAGAAGTTAATTATGAAAATAAGTTGACGTTACATGAAGGCCTCCACCTCCACCAGATGTCATCCACATAACTGAGCAATTGGCTTGGTCTTGCTTCCAATCTTTTCTCCACCTTTTCCTATATGCAATCTTGTTTCTGTCTTTAGAAGATCAGGGTTAGTTCAGTGTCAGTTCACATGGGTTTTCCTACCAAGAAACTGAATTCATGATTCCTTGAAATGTCTTCATTATATGAAATAGGAGTCCAGTTGCAAGGATATATTACTATGGGACATCCAGCATGACTTGAATGACTGTTAACCCTCACAGACATTCCTTTTGTTGTGCAGAGGTACTGCATTAGCATGGACTTTGTGCGGAAGTTTGAAAGGCAGTGTGGATCTCAGGCAAGTGTAAAGAGACTCCGAGCACACCCGTCCTATCAAAGCTTCCACAACAAGTGGAACCTCCCTGTGTACTTTCAGCTGCGGTGAGTGATGCTGTGCAGGTCCCTGCTGCCTGTTCTTTCAGTCATCCTGTAAAACATGCTTACAGGTGGATTCTAACAGGCTTTTTGGTATATTTTAAAATATTAAGTACATTTAAGTACATGCCACCAAAACTACTGCTACTTATAATAAAAATAATAATAAAAACTACTGATAAAATAATAATAATAATAATAATAATAATATAATTATTATTATAATAAAGTGGGGGGCATCCTTATCCTTAAACATCTCTGTTACTAATTTATTATATAATGTAACATTATTTGCCAGTTATTTGAACTGGTATTTGGGGAAAACTTGTGAATATTCTAGGCTGCGATTTTCAGACCTTTTCATTACAAAATCACTGTCTGTACTTTTGCTGTTCTGTACTTTTAAACTATGTTTTTATTCTAACTATTAGAGCAAATGTCATTTGATTTCTAGTTACTAATGCTGTATTTCAAGAAAAGATTTAATATACTTGTCAGTTTGAAAAAAAAAATGTCTGACAAATTAAAACATGGTAATTATTTTCCATAGAAAAAGATGAAAATGGATTTTGTGAAATTGAATTATTAAGCTGAATCTGTCGTCGTGTAGGAGTTGGATAGTCTGTGCTCTGGGTTGTTTATTTTGAGCCTCGGCTCATTGTTAAGTCCATCCTACTGAACCCTACTGTTTGCCAGAAGGGATCAAATTGTGTAGGTGTCTTGTGCAATTGGCAGGGATTAGTCTTGGTAAAAAGAAAAACAGTTTGAACGTTACAAATTAATCGACAACCCAAAATCACAAAAATAAATGGGTATAAAAAATTGCCTTTCGTGGTTGTAAAACAACACGTCGTATTATTAACCATTATTTAAGAAATTTGCAGCTACAGTCTTCATTAAACTCTTGCCCTGGATGTGTTTTTCAGGTACAAGGAGATTGCTGGGTATTTGGAAAATGCCACTGCGGATGGATTAAAAGCAGCTCCCGGTTAGTCTCCAAGCAGTCATGCAGAGAAATAAAAAAAAATTGCTGAATAAATGAAAACTATGAACGAGCCTGAGGAAATCTGCTTAGTTTGCAATGTTGTGCAAAATCTTCCTTGCATCACATCAGATTATGACTTTTTTATTTATTTATTTATTATTATTTTTTTAATGGAATTAGTTTATGGGTGTGTGGGCATGTTTTTATTTCTTGGTGGGGATAAAATTTGCACAAGGTTAGAGATGGGGTTAGATTAGGTGTAGGTATGACATTAATTAGCTGCCTTAGTAATTGTCAGTGGAAAGTCCTAATAAGTGTAGTAATATGTGTATGTTTATGTATGATATTTGATGTGTATATAATATAGCTGGGAGCCACTACCGACTACAGGTGACTGAAGTGTTATGGAGCTGTGTATGCAGGTGTTGGGCAGAGCACATCTACCTGCCCCCTCTTGCTCATCGGTTCTGGAAACTAACACTGCAGCTCCTCTCCCGTTATGCCACCTTTCTCACTGAGGTACAGCAGTTACAGCAAACAGCAGGAGCAGACATTTCCTCTTACATGCTATTCTCTTCACAACAGCCAAATTAAAGATTTGACCGTTGGCTCCACCTTGTGGTGCTATCACATGTTCTTTCCTTTCTCTGCATTCCTCTAGGTCCTATTAAAAACTTCGCCTTCAGAAACCACCAAAGAAGTCACAAGACCTCTCCCAAGCTCCGCCTCCTCCACTTCGAGCCGCACGTCTCAGGACGCAGACAGCGAGAGTGGTGGTCCTACAGTCCTGTCCACCAAACAGCTTGTTTTCATTGCTGCTGATGTGGATCAGTTACAGGAACAGGTACCAATGGGACAACACTGTGCAGAGCAGTGGTTCTCAGAGTGGAAGATCTCTATGCTTCATGCTGGGGCAGTCTGTGGCAATTTATTTTACAGTTCCTCACTGTAAAAAGTTTGAGAACTCTTGGTATAGAGAATTTCACATCTTGAATATGTTTAACCACTTATCCTAAGGGTTTATTAGTTCTACTGTAGTAAGACAAAAGATAGAACTGTGTAGTCATTGAACTTCAAGATTAAACTAGCTAGCTTGCCTTAAAGTCCCCCTGAAATCAAAATGATAGTTTTGTGGCTTTTAGTATGAATATGTTTTCCTTAAGGTTATCTGTAAGTTAGTGTGATCCAGAACAATGATGGAATTAGCGTTCAGAAGATATATGCATTCAACCCCCCCCCCCCCCCCCCCCCCCACACACGCTATAAAAATCCATGATATTAACTGTCAGTTACGGCTTACCCCATGCTGTGAGGTAAGCTAAATCCTATTGGCTATTTAAAAAGGCGGCGGAGCCACTCTGTCCCGCCCGGAATTCCTGTTTCATTAGAAATTACGTCAACACGTCAAATAATGATGTGCATGTCAAGGCACTCCACGGGGTCTTTAATGCCACATGAACTTCAGAAACCTCTAAAAGCTTCACAGATTGTATTTTTTTTTATGACAAAAATTGAACACTCTCTGATGTCTGAACATCTTGGCCTTGGACGAGTCTTTGTTGTTCATGTTATCATGCATATTGTGGTTTCAGATTCCTGACATCTCTAATATGGTGAATGAGAGATTGCAAGAAATTGGGTTCCAAAACCTTGGACTTGTATCAGGTAACTGTCTGTGTTTACATGTCTAGATTTGATATCAAATAACAAAGGTGCTCATGTTAGAGCTATTCCTTATACCATCTGTCTGCTTTTGAACCCACAGATGCCTTGGACGACTCTAAAGCAGCTTTGTCCGGGTGCGTTCCAACACTGAACAGCAGAATGACTCAGAATCTGACTGAGAGGAGCTTCCGCTTCCTGAAAAACGCATCAGAAGTTCCCCGACTTTACAGAAGGACCAATAAGGTCTGTTGTGAACAGGGCACTGTAATGACTATAGTATAGGGTTTCCCCAGCTCCAGATCGAGTCTAGTAATCCTGTTTAGAGATGCCTGATTCAGCTGAGTGGTCTGGTAGGTTGGGATCGAGCAGGGAAATCACCACTCTTGAATCCTGCACTCCAGGGTCAGAGTTGGGGAACCCTAACATAAATACCATAAATGAATGACTGAGATGCTGAGGCAATATTCAAATCTACTATGTTTTACAAGAGATGTTATTTGTTATAATTTGCCAAGTGTTAGCAAGTAAAATGTTTTTCTCTTTTCTATATTAACATTTTCAGTTTTCTGCTAAATACCCTTGACGTATTTGTTAAAAAAATTATAATTGTCATCCTTAAAAGGAGGTGCCCACCAGAGCCTCAGCTTATATGGATAATGCTCTGCAACCCCTACACCAGCTGCTCACTGACTCCACAGGAGTGGTGAAGGCCTCCATCATCCAGGAGTGGCTCCGTGTTGCCCTTTCAGACTGCACTCACAGGTATATATGTAAATGTCGGTTCATACTACATCATGATACAGTGTCTCATAATATCTCAATATTATCTCAGATACTTTGAGACCATATCTGATGTGCTGAGCTCTGTGCGGAAAATGGAGGAGAGTCTGAAGAGGCTGAAACAGGCAAGAAAAACGGCCACAACCAGCACAGCAGGAGCCAACATTGGACCCTCAGACGACAGCAAGATCCGTCTGCAGTTGGCCCTGGATGTAGAGTACCTCGGAGAGCAGGTACCTTCAGCTCAAAGTACCACACACGTACTAGGGGTGTAACGAATATTTGGATCAGTGTATCGAGTTAAAGGGCAATGACTGATACAAATCAAGGTAACATAATAATAATGATTTTGTAAATAGGTCAGCATGGTGATTTGCCTGTAACTCTGCTACTTAAAGTAATTTGTTTCTGACAGCAGGTTACTTTTGTTAGGCACTGAAGAAGGCAGGACCATGCTGACCATGGTAAACAAAAAATAAAAAAATGAGGAGGCATCACACAGGAGGCGTTTAATTCCTTAAACGTAGTATCACACCAGACTTTTGACGTGTGCGTGTGGTTTTTTTAAAAAAAATTTTAATTTTAATTTTTTTTTTATTTTAAATTGTTGCCTGGTGCATATTCCAAACAAATTAGCCAAGTCATGGTACCTCTCCTAGTGCATCCTCTCCAAAATCACCTCCACTGTTGATGTGCCATCAAAACCAAAATGTCCAGGTAGATCTGAGTGGGAGAATTAAAATGGGATGCGCATTTTGTTTTTATACAGAACGTGTTTTTGCATTTTTGTATGAACGGAAAGGTCGTTCAGGGTAGGATGAGTCACCATTATAATATTTTATTTTTCTTTCAGTATGTGGGCTATCAAATAATGTTTATATATGTATATTGAGTATTTTGTGTTTCCGTCTGGGCAGACAAATTTGATATTTTCTTTTCATGTCAGTAATAAAAGTATGTAGGCAAATTTTATACTGTAATGATGATGATCAGATCTGTAAAAATCTACAAATAAGTAGGTAAATGTCTTTCATTAAGCACGTTCGCCTCACACCTCCAGGGTCGGGGGTTCGATTCCCACCATGGCCCTGTGTGTGCGGAGTTTGCATGTTCTCCCCGTGCTGCGGGGGTTTCCTCCGGGAACTCCGGTTTCCTCCCCCAGTTCAAAGACATTCATGGTAGGCTGATTAGGCATGTCCAAAGTGCCCGTAGTGTATGAATGGGTGTGTGAATGTGTGTGTGAGTGTGCCCTGCGATGGATTGGCACCCTGTCCAGGGTGTACCCTGCCTTGTGCCCCATGCGCCCTGGGATAGGCTCCAGGTTTCCCTGTGACCCTGAAGGAAGGATAAGCGGTATAGAAGATAGATGGATGGATGGATGTCTTTCACTACAGTTGTAGACAGTTTATTATTATGTGAAACATAATATGGACACTGATTGGAATGCGGAGCAGACAAAAATAACGTTCATTTTGTAACCGTTTTTATTTATTTATTATTATTTTTATTTTTTATCATTCATGTTGCTGAAACCGAAGGTGCACACTAAGCTTACAACACATTCATATTGCTGCAATTGGTGTTTCCTTTAACAGATTCAGAAGATGGGTCTCCAGCCAAGCGACATCACTATGTTCTCCGCTCTGCTGGACCTGGTGCAGGAGGCGCGGGATCTCGCCACAGCAGAGCAGGCTGGCTCTTAAGGCTCACCCTTCAGGTTGAAGGGAATTTCCTGGTCTCCAGCACTTCTGCAGGTAGATGCTCACAGAGGTTACGTGGGGGAAAACAAAAAGGGTTCCCCAGTGACTCACAGCCATGTTTCTCTCAGTGCAGTTATAAGGTAAAAATCAGACTTTCGAAATGTGAGCTCTGCCTGTGATGAAGAAGCACACTACAAGAATGTGTTCATGTGGTCAAATCTTATTTATTGTTAAATCGTATTGGACAATTTGGGAATGATAAATGTTAAATAACAGGGGTCGAAGGGATTGATAACGATATGCAACTTAAATACTGAATATAATAAGGATTTTTTTTGGAGTGTACTGGCAGGGGCCTACTATGCCATTATGTTTCAGAAACAATTGAAATGACACCTTGTGACTTGTGAAAATGATGTCATAAGATTAAGCACTGTGTGTCAGAATTAATTAAATATGTTTTCTGCCACAGAGCCTCCTCTGAGACGAGTGGCCATGTTGATGCTCTGTGTTCTCTAGAACATGACAGGATGCTTTTTGCATTTCATGTCAACATACTGTTATCATTCACATGCTCTACTGAACAAAGCTGAGACTACTGTAACATTTCAACTTATCTTTGACAATAAAAGGCTTGGAAAGTTATGACCCATGTTGCTGCTTGTACTCTAGCCATTGTAGGTTACTAAAGGCAGACTTGTACTTCTTGTTGATGAGAGGGATCAGAGGAGAATGGCCAGACTGGTTTGAACTGACAGGAAGTCAATGGTAACTCAAATACCAACACTTTCATCTGTGGTGAGCAGAAAAGCATCTCAGAATGCACAACACCAGCCAACTGAAAGTGGAAGGTTAAAAACTGGGGGGAAAAGACCAGGTGATGGTTTTTCTGCAACATTCTATGTAGTTTTGGTGACTTTATGCTGACTGTAGCCTCAGATTTCTGTTCTTGGCTGACAGGATGTGGTCTTTTGTTGTTGGAGCCCATCTACCTGAAAGTGCGACACGTTGTGTATTCCGTGATGCTTTACTGGTCACTGCGGTTGTAAAGCGTTGTTATTTATATTACTGTAGCGTTCCTGTCATCTCGAACCAGTCTGCCACTCACTGGACCCCCCCTACTTAATTCTGTGTAAACTCTAGCAACTCTTGTGTGTGTGAAAATCCCAGGGGATCAGCAGTTTCTTTAATACTCAAACCAGCCCATCTGGCGCTAACAACCATGCTACGGTTAAAGTCCCTGGTGTGTATCTGCATGATTTTATGCATTGTGCTGCTGCCACATGATTGATTGACTGGGAGAATTGCACGAATGAGCAGGTTTACATATATTCCTATTAAATAGTGGCTGGTGAGTGTACGTTGGTCATTGTGGCTCATGTCGGTATGCATATTATATCCAGGTGTTGATTATTTGGTTTATTATTTTTTTAAAAATCCATTAATACAGTACTTATATTATTTGATTTATTAATGCTGGAATTCAGCTGGAAGTAATGTGTTAAAAATGGTCAGTTAAAGGAATGTTAATGTACAGTGTTGCCGTTTTATCAAGATAGAGAAGTAAAACTCTCAAGGACAATATTAAAAAAAAAAAAATCTGTATAAATGCGTAATGTCATTGGAAGGTAAGAAAGATATCTACTGTGAATATGGCTTCCTTTTTTTTGTTTTGTTTTTTAAACCAGCCCATGCTTCTTCAAGAAAGTCAGTTAGCCCTGCTCTTGGCCAGTTGTGAGAACAGTACACATTTAACTTCATACATAGTTAAATGTTATAGAAAACATTTGCTATGTGTATTTTGTAATAAGCTACATTGAGTTGAAAGAAAATGAAAGACAATAATATTACACATTAGTTGGGATCGTAATATTGGGGTCACAGGTTTGGGTTCAGTATCCTTCCCAGCATGAGTATAGCATTAGTGTTGCCCTCTACAATGGTAAAAAGAAAGGGTCTGTCCACGGTGACTCTCAGAGGAACTCTCTCATCCTGCGACTTGTTCAGAACCTCCTTTCTTTCCTCTGACATCTCAAAAAGCACTTTGTTGATAACCTGTCAGATATGAGGTAAAGAAGCTTAAATGAAATGTTTTAATTGGTTTGAAATTATATTCCAAAATAGTGGGAGTTCTTTATAACTATTACGACTGGATCTGAAATGTAGCATTCTGAATCCAGGTTCAGGTCCAACCAATGTGGTTGATGTTAAAATAAACTGAACTTGTTTAACTGGGTTGGATTTTAGTCTGATACCTGCTTTATTTCATAAAAGATTTACCTTGTCGATGGTGAAATTGCCCTTGGTGCTGAATCTCTGAAAGTTGGCTTCAGAACCCAGAAGTAACTTATCAAGAGCCATGTCAGATAACAGTGATCTCAGGTCAGTCACAGCTGTCAGTGAGAACTTGGGCAGGGACAATTCTAGGTATCTACAAAAATGACAAAAACATAGATCTACATGTAAACGTTTATATGGGTCGGTCAACGGGTTGCACCATCATCTGTATTATTGATTTCCCAAGGCTGACTCCTGTGCTGCGGGCCTGAACCTTGGACTAGTGTTCAACTCGCATCTGTTTGATTACTTTTGTCTGTTAAAATATGTTTAACCCTGAGTAACTCTTCAACGTAGTGCTCAAAGAAGCTACTTACTGCTCCTTTAGATGTTTATGCCATGTAGATATGGTGTCTGTCTGTAGCTGATTTTCAATGTCTTGCAGCCTGGCTCTCTCACTGGGTAGCACCAGTAGCATGTAGGTCCGCTTGCTAAGGCCGAGTTTGACTACAGTGCACTTCTTGTCAGGATCATTGAGGTGCATGTAGTCACCAGTGTGCGTCATGAGAGGTACTTTCACAGTGGACTTATCGTCAATCTGAAAATCTTGCACGGTTGTCTTTTCGGGCTGGAAAGCTGTCCTCCAGTTCCCTATGAATGATTACATTTCAAATGATTACACATTTCCTGAGAGTAAGCAAAGGATCTATCCACCCATCCAACAATATATTTCCAGCACCAAATGACTGTAGGATGTTACTTCATCAAAAACATACACCCTTGATTGGACACACCTCTGCACACATTCACATCTAGGGGCAATATACTGTAGCCAATTCATGCACGTAAAATCCCAAGCTCAGGATCGAACTGGGGACCCTGGAGCTGTGAGGCAGCAACTCTGCATACTTTACCACTCTTCCGGCCCTTTTAGAAATCTAGCACTCATGGGGCAGTGGTGGCTCACCGGTTAAGGCTCTGGATTACTGATCAGAAGCCCCAGCACTGACAAGCTGCCACTGTTGGCCCCTTGAGCAAGGCCCTTAACCCTCTCTGCTCCAGGGGTGCCGTATCATGGCTGACCCTGCACTCTGACCCCAACTTCTTAACAAGCTTGGATATGTGAAGAAAATAATTTCACTGTGCTGTAATGTGTGTGTGTGTGTGTGTGTGTGTGTGTGTGTGTGTGTGTGTGTGTGTGTGTGTGTGTGTGTGTGTGTGTGTGTGTGTGTGTGTGTGTGTATATATATATGACAAATAAAGGCTTCTTCTAACTATCCAACGACTGCTCCCTTTTTTCTAGTGTATGAAGGCATGAAATATTTTATAAGGTCTCAGTTTGATCTTAAGCTCCAGTCAAAGATTACCTTAAAGACCCACCTTTAAAATGCACAGAGGTTGCAAACAGCAGGTTTGTTGACTGGCTGATATCTTTAAAAAGGTTCTCAACCTTGCTGTGGGATGTCTTCTGTATGAACAAGTTGACTTGTGCCTCAGCTTCCTTGGGCTGGGAGAAGTTCACTGCTCGAATAAAAGAGGTGTCTGTAAACTCTTGAATGCCACGCACAAAGTCTTTGGACAAGTCGGCATCGCTACTCACAAAGGTCCAAACACGGGTTCTGAGCTCATCTTGAGGTCCGTCGATTACTGAGCTAATGGCATTAAGTGCACGCAGTACCTTGTGTCCATTTATAGCTTTCACACAACCAGGCTTCTCAGTATTCCAGATGAGTCCCAAGAATTGCTGGTAGTCATTAGCAGTACTCTTGGAGGTTCCAAGGTACAAAGTTAACAGGGTAGCAAAGGAAGCGTAAGGAGAGAAAAGTATGTTAACTTTCTCTTGCTTGCGGCTGAGTGCCTGATACATTCGCAGGCCCTGAGAGTTCTGCAGTTCAGCCACCACAGCAGTCCATCGGGTGAGGTTTTTTAGTCCTTCGATTGCAGGCCGGGGATCCGGCTCCGTCCCGTCTTGAATGGCAGTCAGAGAACAAATGGTCTCTAAAGGCCCCTTGTCTTTACTGTTGGTGAACTCACAGGTTACATCACCAGAGTCAAGGAGGGAGAAGGGATGGATATAAACACGGTTGGCCAGTCCCATTGCAAAGCAGGTAAGCATTAGAAGAAACAGTTTCATTGTCCTTTGGTAGTTTGACAAAAATCTCAGGGAAGGACCTAAAACAGTCAGTCAAAAAGTGAAAAAAAGTACAAGTATTATCTTAAATATAATTAAAAGTGGAAGTTAAACTTAAAATTATAACCGAGTTAAAAATTAGTGTACATAACTAAAAGTACTCGTATTGAATTAGAATGAGTGAATAATTTTCATTGAATTAGGACTTTTTCCAACACACTCTGTATGAAAAGTTACAAAGATTACAATTAGGCGTAGGGTTATCAGTCATATCTTTTCTTATGGAAATCCGACATCAACCTAATTGTTTTTGTTTTATTACTTAATTGTTTTTTCTCCAAAAATGTTGTATTAAAAATTCATTTGATTTATGATAAGTGAGACCAGGCATGCAAAATTGAGTCCTACAAATTGGTATGGACTTGACTGGATGTTAACAAGCCCTTGGAAGTAAGGAACGTGTTCTTTAACAGGAATGTAATTTGATCATTTTCAAACATTTCCATTTGATAACTTGGTTGATGCTGCGACAGGATACACCCAAGGATACCATCAAACTCAAACTCCAGTAAATGGATCCTGAAATATACTACCAAAGTACAATTACATAATTGCTCCACCTTTTGATATTTACGCACTGCAAACATGCTGACTATGTTTTGTGAGACTTATTACGCGCTTAGAATTTTACACTAACATTTTACATTATGACAATACTCCTACTACCATATGAGTGAAGAACCCGAAGCTGTAATTTTAACTTTTACCAGAGGATTTATTTAGAAGAGTAATTGCACTTTTAGTTGAGTGTGTAAAGAAGAAGAAAAAAAAAAAAGCAATACATTCCCCCACTTCTGCATGCTAGTGAGCCATGTTTGAGGTTAATGACCAAGCTGGCAGCAGAGCCTCAACCCATATCACTCAGAGTAAACAATGAGAGGAACAAATATGACTCAAGTGTTTGGTTTGAAGGTATAACCAGCAGTGGCAGAAAGAGGACAAAACACACTGACTTAAGTAAAACTATTGCTATTGTAAAACATTAAATGCTGTTGGGGTTTTAGTAGCTTTCTGGATTCCTTAGCTAGTTTGCTAGCTCATGTTAATCTATACATGTTCCTAGCTACATCCCTAGATATCTAGCAAAGATGAGTGTTACCTATAGGCTATTGCAACATAATGAAACATATTATGAATATGCTTATCACAGCAGGAAATCTCTAATGAATATCGAAGTTGCATCTTAAAACTGAGGTTTCATACTGTAAAACATGCAGCTAACTAATGACTAAATGGCTGTGAAACATTAATATCTCTATGGGTTTTGGCTAGCATAATTGGCAGATCGTTATCACGCTATTTCCTTTGAAACATTTCGAACTGAAGATGTTTCATAAATTGTCTCCACCTTCGCAGACACTGCTGTTGCTGATTAAGCAACTAAGCAAGTGTAGACTTTCAGCAGGAAACTAGTTTGTTTTGATTTGGTTTTGTTGTTGTTGTTGTTGTTGTTGTTTTATATTTTGCACATACTGTCTTCTAAGTGGTTTGGTCTTCTGGGGTTACATGCATTTATTTTATTTATTGTACTCTGTAACAGTGATGAAAAATTAAATATTCATTAAATTCATTAAATATATCTTTAAAGAAAAACTCAAGTAAAAGTACTATGATTTAATTATGCTAAAAATAATACTGTTATTTTTGTACATAGGAGTAATGTTAGTTCCTGAAATCAGCATTTTAGTCTTTCAATCATATATTTTTTATGTGATTCATGAATGTGGGAAATCCAGTAATATTTTTACAGATGTGTATACAGTTTAATTGTATACTGTATAATTAGTTCCTTCCTATGTCTAATGACTGACTATATAAATTGAAGAACTTTATGATAAAACTGATTCTGTAGTCTTTAATATTCTGAACAGACACTGTTGCAGGTTTTAAATAGTTCCGTATATGTTAGCCAAAAATTAGCAGTTTTATCCAAATCATTTAATGACCTTTTTCATAATAAGATAAAAATCAGTCACATATCAGAGAGAAGTTTTTCTTACCTTGATATGTGCTGTTGAATCTCCAGCTGAAATGAGTTGCAATGAGTCTTGCTCTCAGATTTTAAAAACCTCTGAAATCACGGCTTTTCTCCAAAGTTACACATTAACCTAGGGATTAGGACACAAATCTACTGGACGTGACGTTTCAGAATGGTATTTGCTCTGAGGGCTGAAAAACAAACAGGTCCGTGAGGAACACTTCTTTATCTGACACAGTTTAGTTACACAAATTATGACGTTGGACGAACTGGTCAGAGATATTCCACACAGGAATTTTACATGCAGCTCTCTTAACAATTTCATAACATATTGGTCTCCTAAGGGGAAGCACAGTAGCAAGGTTTACAAAGTATTCCCGAGCCCATATCAGGATATCCATTACAGACTCGTGACGGTTTTTAAGACAAAGAGATCGGAGATCACGCGCATTCAGAAGTGGGTTTCGGCCTTGCCCTTTACGCACCGAGGTTTGACCGGATTCCTTGAATATTTTAATTATATTGTGCACTGTAGAAGGTGAAATGGCCAAAATCCTACTGATTTGTCTTTGGGGAATGTTCTCAGAGTGTTGGATTACTCTCTGATGCATCTGTTGGCAGATTGGCGAGCCTCGACCCATCCTTGCTCTTGAAGGACTAGACCTTTTTTGGAGGCTCCTTATATACTGTGATTAGACAATTGCCTCACCTGTTTCACATCACCTTCTTATTTCAACTTGTCACATCGCTATTAGTCCTAAATTGCCCCTGTCCCAACTTTTTTGGAACATGTTGCATGCATCAATTTCAAAATAAATATTTACCTTCAAAAAGCTATGCAGTTGATTAGGTAAAACATCAAATACCTTGCTTTATACACATTTTTGTTTAAATACTAGTCAAAGTACAGTTACAAATCACTCCTCTTTGTTTTTATTAGCATTTTCCATACTGTCCCAACTTTTTTTTGGAATTGGGGTTGTACATGCAAAACACCTGCTTGCTATACATTGGAAAAGTATTTATGGTCCACATTTATCATTCTGGTTAAAAGAATTGTCTTCTTGATTAGCAGTGGCGAGACTCACCTATTAAATCAAACCAGAACAGCATAGAGTGAGTATGAATACACACACACACACACAAATAAATAATAAACAAAAAAACTTACTCTGGCAGTTACATCTCTACTTTGCTTCTTCTGGGACTTAATTAATGGATCTTGTATGGTAGCACTACTTGAACTGTTCTCTGCTTGATATATCGCTTTGCTTGTATTTTCTCCTTTGTAAGTCGCTTTGGATAAAAGCATCTGCTAAATGAATAAATGTAAATGTAAATGAATATGTGAAGGGTGTATATTTCTGTTCATTGTAATATATTGCCCATTTTCTTATATGGCTGTCAGGGTTGGGGAGGGAGGGGGAGAAGGGTTGTTCTTTGGTTCAGTTTTGTTTTCATTTAGATTTTGTATTGCATGTGTCATTCTTTTTTGGAAAATAATACAGAGAGATGCACAAAAAAGTATAGGATGGAAGGAACCAAAGGAACCATGTGGCGATGGAGTGGGGTAGCAATACGGCCTATGGGAATTGGGGACAGAATTTTCAAGAGTAGCTTTTGACTACATCACAAGTTGCCACCCCAGGTATTAGTGTGTGTGTGTGTATATGCATATGAAAAAATATATGTGTATATGCATATGAAAAAAAAAAATATGTGTATAAAATATATATATATATTGGTTGAGTATGTGAGTACACTATGTGAGTACACTAAAGTATCCTTTTCAGGGTCACGGGGAAACCTGGAGCCTATCCCAGGGAGCATCGGGCACAAGGCGGGGTACACCCTGGACAGGGTGCCAATCCATCGCAGAGCACAATCACATACACACTCACACACCATTCATACACTACGGACACTTTAGGCATGCCAATCAACCTACCATGCATTTCTTTGGGAGGAAACCGGAGTACCCGGAGGAAACCCCCGCAGCACGGGGAGAACATGCAAACTCTGCACACACAGGGCCACGGTGGGAATTGAACCACAAACCCTGGAGGTGTGAGGCAAACGTGCTAACCACTAAGCACCAGTGCCACTATTCGTAGTATGTTAAAGAATTCTAGTGAATTAACCCCTTTGGCCCACACTGTCTGCCACAGTGAAGAACTCCGGGTTAAATGAATGATCACTTCTACCACTAATCAGCAATCATATGATTCATTCATGCTCCTTAGATGTCAGGTTATGCTTACACACTAATTTTCTGTCATGGTCGATGGACCCCCTGATGTAGCCCTGGCCACCCCATGTATAAAACTCTAGTTTCACTGTTATAGTATGGCCTAGTCAAAGCCCGGATTTGAATCCCACTGAAATGTCGTGCAAGAAAACCCTCAAACATCGTACAACTGAAAGAATGTTGCATGGAAGAGTGTTCAAAAATTCCGGCAAATCTGGTGTAAAATTATGCAAAACACCTACAAGATGTCATTTTTGCTAAAGGGGGCAATACTAGCTTCTGAAGCCAAGGGTGTACTTAGTTTTTCAAAAAAGAATATCACATCTATTGATATTTCAGTTGAATAAATGATTGAAAAAGCAAATTTTCCTCTTTTTTTCCCTCAAGTATATCAACTTCATTAACAGGCACTGTTTCAAAGAGGATCAAATGTTTGCTTGTCCAAATATGTCAAAAAAGCCAACAACTCCCATGGGGTGTACTTATTTTTTCTCATGACTGTGTGTGTGTGTGTGTGTGAGAACATTAACCCAAGCACACATCAGGCCATCACTAAGTCTTACCTGCACATAATGCACACAGCATCCTGTCTCTGTTTTCACTAAACGTCATATAGACACTTCCTTTTTGAACTAAATGCGTGATATGAAAGAATACTTCCTCTGTGTTATGAGTTCAAGCTTGCATGTAGGGAGTGTGCACAAGCTAAACCGACTTTTGGCGTGGAAAGTGTTCTTTAGAGAGGCATGTTGTCTTTGTAAAAAACCGGTAGTTGATGAAGTGCAGAAGTGAGACGTGACATTAACCTGCGGTGTGACTACAGGAAAGTGAAAGCTCTCCTGCATTCTGTGTTTTCCGTCCATGGGCATTGTTTAGTGGAGTTTTTGCTGCATCATGAGCAATGATGAGGACACTTTCCCCAGTCTGAGGAGCTTCCCTCTGGTGTGTACGGCGCACAGATGGCGGTCTCAGAGCGAGGCTTCTGCCTTCAGGTCCAGGATCCTGACCAGGTTACGGTCCGCGTGTTCAGGTACTTTTCTGCTCTTCTATCCATGGACTTTTACACACACACCGTGTTAAACTGGTGTTTCAACTCCCATAGATATAAACAGCACCTGACTGAATACATTTACTTGCCAAAGTTTCAAGTAAATGAGTAAAAGAGCTAGGCTACTTGAGAAAGTTACTACATGAGGAGTAGATTTGGGGTGAAGTGTTTGTGGCTGATTGCACATCCGAGGTGTCGTTTACGCCCCACTGATATTACATAACTATATATGTCATGGAAAGCTTAAAGACGTTTTAAACACAGGCGAAGTATCCTCCAAAACAACCTAACTGCGTTTTTCAAAAAAAACCAAACCAAACTATATATATATATATATATATATATATATATATATATATATATATATATATGTGTGTGTGTGTGTGTGTGTGTGTGTGTGTGTGTGTGTATGTGTATATATATATATATATATATATATATATATATATATATATATATATATATACCTCTATTCACAGCCATTAATTTTGGTATTAATCTGTAAATCCTTTAGAAATCTTGTGTATGAAACGTCCTTTTCCATGACTCATCCCTTATAGGTTGTACATTATAGTGTCCTACAACATTCACTCAACCCTACCCTACCGAAAAAGAAAAAAAACCTAAACAATAGAAACCCTCATAGAATTTGTAATGCTGTTAATGGTTATAATGGAAACTGTAATGGTCTCTACTAGTAATTTGTTGCCTTCTGTTGATGGCATGTTATGTCTAGTGGATACCATTAAGGACCAATTATGGTAATGGTTTTAATGGTTAGCTGATGGGTTGTAATGGTGTTTGTAGTGGAAACTATTAGAATCTCTGTGATGGTTTCTATTGTTATGTTGTTGTTGTTGTTGTTTTGGGGGGGTTTTTCAGCAGGGTATTACTCAATCCTATAACACATTCACCCATGTGATATATTTGGAATAGTCCATTTATTTCAATTCACATGGTCAAGCCGCATCATCCAAGTTTCTTGAAGATCACAGGAAGAAGAAAAGTTCTCTTATTGTCCTTTTCTTTATTTTTAGTGATACTGGCTGATGGGGTCATATTAGCTATGTTTCCATCCATGTAATTTTATGCGAATTTTGGGACATTGCCTTAAAAAAACGCTGGGTGGAAACACCAGATGCCACGAAATTTTCCAAAATAGTAATTATTTTTTAAAATATTTTTTTTATTCGATAAGAAGACATGCACATGAACTACGATGGAAACACATTTACGGATAAATTCCTTGATACACATCAAAATGTCATGTGACTGCCTCAACAAATCACATGATTGGCTCAAAAAAAGGCGGCGAGGGAGAGGTGTGTTTGGATTTGGATAGACGACTTTGCGCCAGTTTCTCCAGAAGTGACGATTTTGTTCTCTTGAACACATGGGAAGGAAATAAATAAGTTACATTTGCAACTTGGATGGAAACATAGCTAGTGAAAAAATAACCATCTTACCCAAATTATACAGTGAAAGTAAAAAAAAATAGATATTGTTGCGTGAGATGGCTTCACACTTTAAAAAAAAAAAAAGATTAAATACACGCTTTCTTACATTCAAGGTTGAAAACGTATGACTGGATGATTCATACATGTGTGTATGTATATATGTGTGTGTGTGTGTGTATATTTCATACTGTATGATTATCACTTGCTTCAGCAATTACCCAACAATATTCCTGTTAGCATTTAGTTTGTCTTTAACAGTCCAGCTTCACACTTAGACATGACTTCAATACTATAGGTGTTATTTTATCACAATACCCCACATTCATTACTATAGATCCTGGGGTGTTTTCTGTCTACATAGCTTATCTTTATCCATTAAAATCAGCTGGATAGCAATGAATACTGTGGATAGTGTTTCATCACATGTGTCGTAAGGTTAAATGACTGTTTGATCTGTTGTGCAGCAGTGGAAGTTGTGCAGTGTTGCAAAAATCATCCGCTTACTTTAAGTCAAGGTCAAGCACACAAGCTGCCCACAAGCTGTTGACCTACTTTCACAGTGTGCTGTGGTTTTAGGCTGTAAGTTTTTCGTGGTAGAGTTGAAGTTCTAGTCAACTACTTGAGATCATTACTGTACACCACCCCATCCAAACGGAAACATTTTAGATGATCGTATCAGTTACTGAATCACTAAATAAGAATGAATGATTAATAAATAAGAAGAAAAATCTTAATACCTAAAGGAATTGGGGATCATATAAAACCTTTTACCAAGCAACATTTTGCTCTACATCATGTTAGTTTTAGTTCAGTTTTATTAGGACAGCACTATTTTTAGTATGAGCTAAGGATGATGGTGGAGAAAACTAGAAAACTGCTGGAGAGGCTCATTTTCATTTTGGGGATAAACAGTAACTGTTGAGGCGAATAAGAGAGATACTGAGATTAGAATGGGAATAAGACAGATTCATTTTGGCTCATTCAAGATTCATTTTGGGAGATATGTTTGTCATATAAATGTTACATATGCTATATAAAGCTGTTACTTTTGTATATTACAGCTACTTTAGAAAATAACATAAAGATACATATGTAAATTATGTACTTGGTTCTTTACTTTCTAAAGTATTTTTATTGATCCCAATTAGGAAAACTGCCTTCTTATAGTTGCTAAAAGTATTGAAAAGCGCTACTAATTATATGTGTCATGTAAAAATATTAAAATTGTTATTTAGTTTATTTTTAGTTCATTTTCTTTGATCATTAAACTAAACTGCATCAGAAGCCTTGAGAATTTTTCTTTTTCTTGTTTTTGTGTGCACTGTGGGTTCATGATGTAGCCACCAGTATAACCTTTACAAGATAGGACTAATGACAGTTAAATACGGTGCGTGGGTATGACACAGCTTCCTGTCTAAAACCAAAAGAAATGAAGACTGTGTTTACTCAGTGTGACCTCAGAACAAGAACTGTTCTCTCTGGAAATCCACCGGCAGTCTACCAGCATCAAAATGTTTGACACTGCTTTTATGCTGAACTCACAAGCCAATCATGCTTGCCTTATTTTTGTGTAGTGTGCTGATGATAATTGTCTTATCAGTGCACCATTTCTGCAGGCTTGATGGTTTAAAACCACTTCCTGACAACAAACCTTAGCACATTAGCACATACGTCTGCTCCATAATCATAACTGATTCATACATGTGTATGCATATTTCATCTAGTTTTCTGCAGACTATATTTCTGTTTTAAATTTAATGCTGATTCCGTGACATGTGGTTGCAGTGGCTAATGTACTGATGATCAGATACACACTCTTTTGCTGACAGTACGGCTTACATTCCTTACCTAAATGGTCTCATTTCATTCAAACCTTTTAATTTTAATAATTAGGATTTCACCTGCAGGATTGATGTGTACAGTACTAAGATGATGCTGTGTATCTCTTGTGTGTAAATAGTGTTTAAGATTGGTGGTGTTGTACCTCTACAAAATCACCAGGGGGCGAAAAAGCGCTTTCTATTTTTTCCTCTAATCAAATGCTATTTCAAGTTGATGTGCACAAAATATCAGTGACAACAATTGTACATTGAAATGCTTGTTGTGAGGCTTAGGTACTCTACAGCTGAGCAATACACAAAAAAATCAGAAGATGAAAGGGAGAAAGTGATTATTTACAAATACATTATATATATAAAATATCCATCCATCCATCTTCAACCGCTTACTCCTTTTCAGGGTCATGGGGAACCTGGAGCCTATCATATATACAAAATATGTAGAATATATTGGTATCTATGGTATGGTGCCTAGATAATATAGCATTTAAGGCCTCAGTCAGTTTTTTTTTTTTTTTTACTAAGCTTACTGTGCAGAATGAAACACTGGTTTTCATCACGTTCAGTGTTCTCCTCTACACCACACATGTTATTATGTGTTTTCTCAAGAGATATGTTTACATTGGTTGAAGAAGAGGTGTAGAAGCTACCATGCACGGAGAAGTCTCAACTGATGTTATTACTGTTTGACATTTTTATGCTCAAATTTTTAATGCTAAGTAAATCAGTCATGACCTTAAGAGAACATATTAAACATTTATAATGTCCAGCAGCAGGACTGAGCAGCTGAGTTCCTGTAATATCTCACTGCTTGACTGCTGAATGTACTCCTTTGTGCAACCAGAAGCATGATATAGAAAGCATGACACAGACCAGCGAAATAGCCTAGAAGGTGCTTATTAAATTGTAGGTAAGTGATTTGGGTGATTTCATGATTAGGCTGCCATTCAGCCCTTGTAACAGCTTTATTTCTCTTTATAATATTTCAACATTCTGGGGAATGGTGGCTTCATGGTTAGCATGTTCAGTGTTGGTGGTTTGAATCCTGCCTTCGCCCTGTGTGCGCAAAGTTTGCATGTTCTCCCTGTGCCTTGGGGGTTTTCTACAGGTACTCTGGTTTCCTCCCCAGTCCCAGTCAAAGACATGCACTGTATGCTGATTGATATTTCCAAATTGTTTGTAATGTGTGAATGTGTGTGCGCGATTGTGCCCTGTGATGGGTTGGTGCTCCATCCAGGGTGTTTCCCCCACCTTGTGCCCAGAGTTCCCTAGGATAGGCTACAGGCTCCCCCGCAACCCTGTGTAGGATAAGTGGTATGGAAATGGATGGATGGATATTTCAACATTCAAATAATGTGTTAATCCATCTCAAGCAACAATATCTCAATTACCCTAAATGCATCCATGCTAATGGCATGATTTACTTAAAATGATTTCAATAATAATAATAATAATAATAATAATAATAATAATTTACTTTCAGTCTATAATTTGGATGTCAGGGTAATCAGGGTTGTACTTTGAAAATGTTGTCATCAGTCAATATCACAGCATCATTGAAAATAAAAAAGAAAGAACTTACTTTTTTTCTTCATGTGATCTCCAGGAAATTTGGATTATGCAATTTCCTGTTGAACATGTGACTTGAGGGATATTCCAAATGTTTCATCGGGATGAATGTGTTCAGGTAACAGGGTTGAGTGAATGTTGTGGGACTTAAATCTACATATCATGGGTGACTCATGGAAATGGTTAACAGTTAGCACCTTTGCCTCACACCTCCAGGGTCCGGGGTTTGAGTCCCACCGTGGCCCTGTGTGTGCGGAGTTTGCATGTTCTCCCCGTGCTGCGGGGGTTTCCTCCGGGTACTCCAGTTTCCTCCCCCAGTCCAATGACATGCATGGTAGGCTGATTGGCTCGTCTAAAGTGTCTGTAGTGTATGAATGGGTGTGTGAGTGTGTATGTGATTTTGCCCTGCGATGCATTGGCACCCTGTCCAGGGTGTACCCTGCCTTGTGCCCGATACTCCCTGGGATAGGCTCCAGGTTCCCTGTGACCCTGAAAAGGAGTAAGCGGTAGAAGATGGATGGATGGATGGATGGATGGATTATATTTAAAGGTAAAGTGTAGATACTGTAGTGAGCTGGGCTGGGCAAACCACTGCATACTGGGAACACCCCACAGGACCTGCTGTTTTGGACATGCTCTGACCCAGTAGCCTGACCCTCTGACCTAGCCATCACAATTTGGCACTTGTCAAAGTCATTCAGATCCTTACACTAGCCCATTTTTCTTTCTTCCAACAACACACTCGACTTTGAGAACTGACTGTTCACTTGCTGCCTAATATATCCCACCCCTTGACAGGTGCCACTGTAATAAGATAATCCACGTTATTCACTTCACCTGTTAGTGGTTGTAATATCACGGCTGATCGGTGTATACTACCTATGCATGTCTTTAGGAACATTGTCCAGATAGAATGAATGTAAAAAAAAGTTGAGAATAATTGTAGCATCTGAATGGATAGTAGTACAGTGAAGAAGTTGTGTGTTATAAAGTACAGGTGCACATAGTAGTGATTTGGTGACTGTTTAATATTGTTCAGTTCCGTTGGGATTTGGATGTGTTGTCTCTGCTACACCATGCCATAAATAACACTGAAATTCATTCATCAGTGAGCACTGTAAGAGTGTTAAACATGTAAATATGTCTTTCTGTGTGTCTGAATGTGGTAGTCTGTATCCTGAGAACAAAAGCGACTTTGTCTTCGGCGTGATTTCAGCAGCATTGTGGAAAAAAGGCTCAGCAGGCCACTTTGTTGGATTAATTTGTAGGTTCGGCTTCCTTTTGATGCTGATGTGAGAATGCACACAATTAGTCGCTTAATGATAGAGAAGCTGAAGGGAATGTGCCCTACTGAGGGGGCTGCACACTTCTCACAGTGTAGAGAAGACAGCTCACTGTTCTGCATTCTGTACTGTATGTGTTGGAAGGATTTAAAATCTTAAATGGATGCTCATTATATTCAGTGCTCTGCTTGAAGTTTTTGTGTGCAATATTGGGTATTTTGTTTATTATTAGACACTGAGGAGACGTGATGTAGTGTCTGTGCTTCGGGTTGTGCCGAATGTCCTAGAGATAAGAAATAAGGCATGCTGATTTAACCAGAGAAGAGATTTGTTTAAAAAAAAAAAAAAAAGAAGTCGTCTCATGTTCCTGTCATTCAAAGCTTTTTGTAACTGTCTGACCGGGGTATGGACACGAGTACAATATTATATCTAGAAAAAAAAGACAAGATAGTCTCATTTCAATTTTATCCTGTTCTATTCTTGTGATCGTCCAATTGTGTAGTGTAGAATGTACATGTATATGGCCAAAAGTTTGTGGACACCTGATTGTCATACCCATATGTGCTTTTTGAGCATCCTATTCCAGATTTATTATTATAAGTTATAATAACTTCCATTCACTCTTCTGGGGAGACATTACACTAGATTCTGGAGCACTGCTTTGGGGATTTGTCCATTCAGCCACAAGAGCATTAGTGATGTCAGGTGAAGAGGCTTTGAGGCAGTTGGTGTTCCAGTTCATCCAACACAAAGGTGTTTACTGGGGTTGAGGTCAGGGCTCTGTTCAGGCTTCTCAAGTTCTTCCACTCCAACCTTGATAAACCTTCAACCTGACAGACCTTCGTAATGCTGGAAAATGTTTGGGCCCATTAGTTTCAGGCTGTTAAATGCCAGAATGTCTCCCTACCTCAGACGGATTGAGAATGCAGTTGCGTCTTTATACAGCATTAGGGCTTTCCCATCAGAACGAGTAAGTAATATTTCAGAAACACCTTATATCCCTCCATCACCATCGGCACCACTGATGGTAGATCCAACATATATGGCATAACTCTATAAACACTCAGCATCTTCTCATCTGAGATGTCATCCTCATTCAAATTCACAGGCATGGGTGAATGTGGCAGCCAGAAATCCTCCACAGCTGAAAAAAAGGCACTTGCTATTGTCAAGTTTGTTAAATTCAACCTCAAACACTATTGGCTGTCGTGTAAACCAGTCAAGCACTTCAACACGCCATCACTATAAAAGGCAATAAGGAATCAAATCAGAGCTCACAAGCCATTTCACATACATTCATATACATTTGTTCCCAAGAAAGTACTAAAGCCTAAAAGAGAGGGACTAACCAGCAAGTGAACAGGTTACACACTTAGGGAGAAAGATTATTACTTTAGAACCCTGACGTGTTTTTTGGTTTATCCCTCTGAATGACACCTTAAAGGTTATATGTAGAACCCTACAAAATTGCTTATTGGCAATTATTTGTAATTTGCCTTTTTTAAAAGTGCGTGCATGAGTTTTCGTGAACTCATCCATCACTCCCTATCTAATCAGGTCACAATCTAAACTCTCTTACTAGAAAAAAAAATTACATCTAGCACTTTTAAGGTTTATTCAGTTTGTCCCTCTGGGGGAACCGTACAATAGAGTGTTTTCTTGTCAGAGAGAGTACCAAGTAGAACTATTTCCAAGTAGTTAATTATTTAAGGAAAACACGCAGAACCCTTTTTTCTAAGAGTGTATTGCTTTTGTTAATGTAGGCCCTTAGTAATTCCTTTTCCTCTGAGACGAGGCACACAACCGATACTTAAAAATGTCTGGAACATCACCCACTGTCTCACTGTACCTTTTATTATTATTTTTTTCGTGTGTTAACCTGCAGTAACATTTGTATTATATAACCACACGGACAAATGTTTATATTTCTGTACTTCATTTAATACTTTCTCCAAGGCACAGTGCTGATGTCTGGACTAAGACAAAACATCTCTACTGAATAAAAGATTCTGAAAGAAACATGGATTTGGTATAGAAACATCACAAGAGCCAAAACATTTAAAAACAGGCATAACAAAATGGAAAGGCCAACTACCTTGTGTTGGCCTGTGGGGGTGGTGAGGCACTACTGCAGAATATTCGAACCTCTTCATCTCTTTCTGAACCAGAGTACATCTTAAAGTGTGCCTACTGAATCTGTGAGACATCAGCCGTGGGTGTTCTCGGCATAGGCTTAAAGGCCACATGTATTAGCGGGGCGATCATGCCTTTCAGCTGTGATTACTCCACATCTCTCCTTCAAAACAGAGCGAATGACATTTGATATTGTTTGATATTGTGTTTGATATAAAAGCGATTTTGAAGTAGATGGAAAGAATCTCAAAAGCTTAAAGGAGTCTTTCTTCATGTGATATTTTATGTTATGCTTGGAATCTAATAGTGATTAATGCGTCTTTGGTACCTTGCTTCATAAACAGCTGGATGTTACAAAAGATTACATATTATTCATGAATTGGATATAATATATGTTTTATATATATACAGTGGGGGAAATAAGTATTGAACGTGTCAGTAAATAAATTTCCAACTTTGGTATTAACTCAAGAAATCCACACATATAAAGAAATCCAAACATTAAAGTCCATAAATGAAGTTGTGTGTAATAAAGTGGAATGACACAGGAAAAAAGTACTGAACACAGTAAGTGGAATTAATTTAATACTTAGTGGAGAAGCCTTTGTTTGTAGTGATAGCTTCAAGATGCTTCCTGTATGAAGAAATTAATCGGCCGCAGTATTTGGGTGTGATTTTGGCCCATTCTTATAAACATATCGTCTTTAAATCTTGTGCAATTGGATTCAAGTCACGGGATTGACTGGGCCATTCTAACACCTTGATTTTTTTTTTGTCTGAAACCAATTGATAGTTTCCTTTGCCGTATGCTTTGGTCCGTTGTCCTGCTGGAAGGTCCACTCATGTCTCATCTTCATCGTCCTGGTGGATGGCAGCAGATTCTTCTCAAGAATCTCCCAGTAAAGGGCTCCATTCATCGTTCCTTTAATCATATATGAAGTCTGCCAGTACCTTGTGATGAACACAGCCCCCCACCATGATGCTTCCACCTCCAAACTTCACTGTTGGTATAGTGTTTTTAGAGTGATGTGCAGTGCCATTTCTTCTCCAAACATGGTGTGTAGTATGACAGCCAAAAAGTTACATTTTTCTCTCGTCTGACCAGACTACACTCTCCCAGTATTTCACAGGCTTGTCCAAATGAGTTATAGCAAAATTTAAACGAGCTTTGACATGCTTTTTCTTTAGTAATGGAGTCTTGCGTGGTGAACATGAGCAGTGGAGTGCATTGCCTATTGTTTTCTCTGTGACGATGGCACCTGCTGCCTTCAAGTGTTTCTGGAGCTCTTTCCGAGTGGGTCTTGGCTCTTGGTCTAGTCCTCTGACTCCCTGGTCAGAAATACTGCGAGGAGCTCCTGTGCGTGGCCAATTGATGATGGAGTGATGTTGCTTCCACTTGCGGATAATGGCCCCAATGGTGCATACTGGAGGATTCAGAAGTTTTGAAATACATCTGTATCCGATTCCATCAATACATTTTGCAACAATAAGTTTCCAAAGGTCTTGGGAGAGCTCTTTACCTATCATGAGATGTTTCCTGTGTGACTCCTTGGTAGCAAAAAGCCTTTTTATAGACCATCAGTTTAGTAACCCAGCTGATATTAATTTGCACAGATATGGGGTATAATTACTTTCTAACTACTTACGGATTTTAGCTGGTTCCTTGCCTTACCTTGCCTTGGAGAACTGCTTATTCTGTGTGTCCATGCTTTTTTCCTGTGTTATTCCCCTTTATTACACATAACTTTATTTATGGTTTTAATGTTGTGAATTCTTTATTTTTCCAGATTTCTTAATACTGATGTCTGGTGAAAATTTCATGTGAATAGCCTCATTGGAAATATATTTGAATATATTTGATGTGTGTGTGTGTGTGTGTATGTATGTATGTATGTATATATATATATATATATATACACACACACATAACAGCTGAGACATTAGGAACGAACCAATTACATAACAGGGGTGGAGACAGGACAGAAATCAAAACAAAACACACGTGTCAAAAGTAAATGCAGTAATGACAACCCAGAAGCGTGCACTGTCGCTGGGGAAATCCGTGACATTACCATGTTTGGTATTTAGAGGAAACTCAGCATGAAGCCAAGTAGAGCATTACAGACTCGAAAGACTTTTAAAAAAATAGAAAAAAATAGAAATCATTAATGCAGGTGCCTATTTGCCTTTAAGTGTGTGTATGTGTGTGTGTGTGTGTGTGTGTGTGTGTGTGTAATAGCTTTCCTCACATCATTCTTATTGTGATAGATATTAAATATCAGCCATCCCATCTAATATCATCACTAGCCATCCCTTGTATTCAGTCCTGCAATATAATTGTAATTATATTGGTACTACACTAGGTCAGCGTCTTGCCTAACGAGCCAAATGAGCCATGTGCTACTCTAATCACCTATTATAATAGCAGCGAATGTGCATGGAGGAGTAGCGTGACATATTTTCCGAATAATTCCACATTTCTTGCATTACTTTGGGCCTTGATAATGAGCACTCAGCCAAATTTTCATTAGATTTCTGAAACAATATTGTTTGGCCTTTGAGGCATTTTCAAATGGAGGACTTCTTGGATGCTCAAACATCCCATGACAAATCTGCCTACCGCATATTCAGTCAGAAGTTTATCCACAATGTCCTGATACAGATCTAGAGTCGGTGAGGGGAGATAATACTAACATAGTCCATGGGGCCTTTTGAGTAAAGCAAAATCCTCCAGCATCACGTCTCTCCCCTTGTGATGCCACACAGTGAGTTTTTTTTATATTACCATCTTTATTATTTGTCTCTGTTTATGTCCTGTGACCACAGAACTCTTCAGAAACAGGTGGTTACCAATCTCGAATTGGTAATCAAAGAATCAAAGAAAAACCTTTTATGTGGTACGCCTTTCCTTTTATGGAAGGAGTCTCCAATGTCAGCATTTTGTAACAGCGAAAGGTAAAGCTGGATTTTTAAAAATGTTTTCCAACACAGGAACGTCTTCAGAATGGAGGGCTTAGGGGTTTCTCATGACATGCTGCATTTATCTCACTTCAAGAAAATAGACTGGTGAGAGAACAGCTGTTTACTGCTGCTCTAACATGCGATAACAGGAAATAACTTGTTTGGATGTTCCACAACATTAAACATACCTATAAACAGATTAAAAGTGTGATGTAAGGTAGTTATGGTAAATTGTGACAACGTGGTGTAAGAGGAGTAAAATATTTTTGGATGTTCTGTTTTTAACTTTGGGACATCAGCAACTCCCTTCATATTGGGCTGCATTACCCCTCCCCAGTGTTGCTTATTTTCCTGTAAGAGCATGCCCATCATATTTTATTCCATACTTAGCATGCTAAAGGAGTTATTCTTGGAAACTTCTCTGAAAAGAAAGCACTATGTGTTAAGAGTTCCCCAGAGGAATAACTAATCTCTCCCAGAGAATTAACCAGAGGAATAAGTAATCTCTCCCAGAGAATTAACCAGAGGAATAAGTAATCTCTCCCAGAGAATTAACCAGAGGAATAACTAATCTCTCCAGAGAATTAACCAGAGGAATAACTAATCTCTCCCCCAGAGAATTAACCAGAGGAATAAGTAATATCTAATATACTTAGATTTTTTTGCAAGCAAGGTTTCAGAGGTGCCAATATTTGTGAGAATATTTTCTAGATTAAAAAATTCTTTTTTTCTAGATTAAAATTTTTTATTTAAGGCTGAATATCTTCCAGAATTTAGTTTGATGACCTTTATCTCATGTACCCAAAATTCCAAGACGTGCCAGTGACAGTGTTGGGTTTCATCCACCAGTTTATATTTTATACAACTTCTCAATTTGTGCATAAAGGTTATAAATGTGAGTACACAGTGAAAGCTTGCATCATACCTTCGGGATTTCGGGTTTGAATCCTGCCGTGTCCTGTGTGTGCATAGCCTGCATGTTCTCCCCGTGTTTCTGGGGTTTCTTTTGGGTACTCCGGTTTCCTCCTCCAGTAAAAAGACATGTGTTGATGCAAAGAAATGACTGGCATTTTCCAAATGGTCTGTAGTCTGTGAGTGTGTGTGCGATTGTGCCCTGTGATGGGTTGGCACCCCATGTAGAGTGTCCCCCACCCAGTGCCCCGAGTTCTCTGGGATAGGCTCAAGGCTTCTCCGCGACCTGGATAAGCAGTATGGAAAAAGGATGGATGATTATAAATGGACATATTAGAAATAAAAATAAAAACACATCAATATTGCTATAAAAAAGGTTTTCACCCTCGGGTGGTCAAATTATTGATGACAGTTAATGTTTGTTCCAGTCTCACTGTGTGTGTGGTTATATCCTTTTGTTGCTTCTCCTCAGCATATTCACTTTTCAGTAGCTTATGGAAAAACACAATTTGCAGGATGTTATTTTTTATTTTTATAAATTTGCTTTCAAACTATTTAAAATAGAGCCCTATTATAAAGGCTTTTAAAGGCTTGTTTTTTTCTCTATTCTAATCTTACTCTGCTATGTTATTGTCTCTCAGCACTTGTTGATGCAGTTAAAAAAGTAGCCTTGCTTAGTTAAAAAGTCTCAGTGTGGACCGCTAATATCCGGCAGAGTAACACAGAAGATCATCAGGATGTAAATTATCTTGAAATGAGATCTTAATGCTGTCTCAACAACAAGGGGACACTTAATGAATGGCTCTCGGAAATGGACTTTGTACTTTGACATCAACGTTTACGAAACTGTTAGTTCAGAGGAAGTTGATGTAGAGGATTATTAGCCCCAAGCTAAGCATTAAAACCCTCAAGCACAGGATTAGTGAATTTTACACTGGTCTACAAATAGCCACATGTTCTTAATGTCTTTACACAATGCTTTTTGTGTCCCTGATAATTGGAGTGGCGTAATGCTGCTTATTTCATTCCTGGCAAGATTTGCATAGAAAGAATCGTTTAGCATCTAATCAAATCAGGTAAGAAATGCAAGCCACATGCTAATAAGAAGGGCCCAGTTTTCACTTTCACTTTCTTTAATTCTTTAGCCCTAAGCTCAAGTATCAGTGTAATGCTTACGTTTTAAGAAGTACAGCCAGCTATTGAATAAAACAGCACTTGTGATGGAAAAAGCATGTTGTTTGATGTGAAGGATATAAATTGTTGCCATCTCACAGCTCCAAGGGCCCTGGTTCGATCCTGAGCTCGGGTTACTGTATGTGTGGAGTTTCTCATGTTCTCCCCATGTCCACATGAGTTTCTTCTGAGTTCTCCGGTTTCCTCGCACCTTCCAAAAGCATGTCAGTAGGTGGATTGGCTATGTAAATGTGTGTATGCATTGTGCACTGCGTTCCATTCAGGGTGTAATCCAGCATCACTCCCAGTGTTCCCATCCAGCATGACTCAGATCAAGACAAAGCGGTTACTAAAGATGAATGAAAGAATGAATTTACTAATAAACACGAATCTGGATAGAACAAGTACATACAGTTGAACTTTTTACAAATATAGCTCCATACACACAAGATTGCCCCCGCAAAACAGATACAGAACTTGCTTCAGCCTTAGTTTAATCACAAAACCAAATGCTAAAATACTTGGCTCATATGACTGCCAAGCCTCTAGGGGTAAGCTGTGAAAGCTCCCTTTTGCTCCCATCCAACCAGAGACGAATATCACCAGCGAAAATTTATGCTTTTTTTGGCCAGTGTTTGGTGTCACGTCCCACTGCTGAAAATAGACTGAAAATAGTGAGAGACTCGCAAGTGCCCACAATGAGTCCTTAAATGAGGTCCTCGATCCTTTTAGCCAGGAAGTCCAAGACCTGTCACGGCAGCACCTATTTAAAAATCTGCCGTTGTGTGTTGCATAACGGACTTGTGGAAAAGACAATCTCAGAATGAATGGACAAGAGAGTCCTGTAATTTAACTGGACACTGCTGTTTTACCATCACCCCCAACCTGCCTCGTTCTGTCTCATGGCCTTGGGCTGAATCTGAAAGCCCCAGTGGATTGGGAGGACCCACTTGATGGGCTTGTCCTGGCTCAATCCGTTTGCTCTAATGGACGTAATGGCTGTTTGTCGTCGTCAGTGTTCTTCCTGCTGCGCTCTACTGCAGTGAGGAATGCTGTGCGAGCGGTGCGGGAGGGGCTGACAGTGGTGAGGGGAAGGGGAGAGAGCGAGAGAAAGAGAGAGAGAGAGAGAGAGAGAGAGAGACGAGAGTGAGTGAAGAAACAGAGCAGCCACTCACTGAAGCAATCGGTTTCTCTCCTTCCAGACATGGAGCATGCCTGTGAGTGCTTAATTTCATTCTCCAGCTGTGCATGTGGATACGTGTGTGTGTGCGTACGTGTGTGTGTGTATGTGTGTGTTTGTACATGTCTGAATATACCCGGGAGGTGTAGTTAATAAAGTTTGGTACTCTAATAAGTTAAAATACAGGTCAGGAACAGTACCAGGATCTAATCTGATATTACTCTGTGCTGAATCCTACAGTGGTCTGGGATTGTTTGATTTTCAACTGACATGCTGAAAATCACGCTAGCATAATGTTCAATCACTGAATAAACACAGCGAGGAAAAGCAACAATATTGGATATTAGAGTCTGGTCATATTTGGTCATATGATGTGATCGGGGGGTGGGGGGGGGGGTTGCCGTACTTCTTTTCATGTCACAAGCCTATTATGTCTTTACTGTATCTGTAGCTTAGTCAAACTATAGAATCACCACACAATTAATGTGAGCATTGAGGGAAGTCCATATACAAATGTTTCCTAAAATATAACATGTTTCCTTTTTGTATTCACTGAACCTAATGACTGCACACATGCATGCAAACTGGTATCTGTGTGTTTGTGTATAGCTGTGCTGATTGGCTTGATCATTGGGCTATAACATAAGCATTTGTCCTTCACTCCATGATGAACTGATGGACTGGGTAAGCATGTTAAGAGTCTCTGTCTGATATATTTGCAACTCAAATACAATGATTTGCAAAAATCCTGAAAAGGATTTTTCAGTATTTGCATAACCATCATTGGGACAGCCTGTCTCAATACAGCATCCCGGTCAAGTCTACAATTCCAGCTTTGTTTTTTTGGAGACCTATAAAACACAACGAGGACCATAATCCAATAAATGACCTGTGATCGAGTCAAGTGTGGAGTCTTATAGCTTTGATTGTGAACGTGATGGATACTGAAGAGAACCACTTTCAAATGCTTTGCAGAACGAGATTTGAAATTGACATTTAGATAAAGTTGAGACACGGGTGTGTTATTGTTCACAGTCCAGCTTTTCCACCTAGCTCGCTCACATTTTCGCAGCTCTTAAAACACCTGGGCTTTATAATGATTGTTCTACAGCCTCTTATTATCTGAATCAGTTGTGCTGGGAAGAGAATACATGTGTAAGCTGCTTGGGGTCCTCAAAGGCATAAATGCAATCCTCTGCTTTACTTGATGGCCACTCAATTTTTTCCAAATTTACTTTATACAAGGTTTGTGTGAATGCTTTAGGAATGATACTAGTTGTACACCCTGTAATTTAAGTTCAGACAGCACTCTAGGGATGGGCCAGGTTTCTGATCCATGTATTCAAAATACATATTTGAAATACAAAATATTATGGTCAGGATGGAATAAGAAATAAGAATGATGTGATGATAGCATATAAATTGACACGTTATATTGTAGATTGTAGTCCATTTTAAAGCAGACACTCACACCAAAGCTCTCCTACAACACCAAATATTAATGAAAGTCTAATGAATGTTTATCACATTCTGTTAGGAAACCGTGATACCTGAACTCATCAGGGAAAATAGCAATGATGCAAGACTATTGTGACTGCATGTTTATTAAGTGTATAAATTATTTCACATGACCATGTCCTTTATAAGCAAACTGATCCTTAAGAAATTTGTATGTGACTAGATGTTATTTGATTTTATACATATGAAGTCATGAGACAAGGTCTGGACAGTAACCCTGCTCCTAGACATTACTTTAACCTTTGCACAAATTGAGTTGTATGATTGCTATGAATTTTGAAGTGTGAGACCATATTGTTCAATCAGCAATGGTTTTCACTAGCTGGTGTGCTGGATGTTAGCTAGCCCTCAAGACTGCTATGATCTTGTAGCTGTGTTAACCTCTCACCTATATGTCGGGGGAAATGGCAGCAAGTTAGCACATGTGATACAGCAGTACTTATAAACCAAATATAAAGCAAAGAGCCAGTATAAGTGACCCTCTTGAGATTCACCACTAGTGTGATTGCTGAAAGATTATCCATCAGAACATTACTACTGATCATCGTGTTCACTTTAAAGTGTATTTCCGTATTTTCCAAATACAAAGTACTGTGCTTTATTTATTTGTTTGTTTATTACCCTAGTTTCTCCCATTTTGGTCATTTGCTAATTTCCACCTATTAGCTAGCTCATCACATGGGAGCTACCAACCAGGGACTGTGAAAGCTAGCACCTACTTCCTCCTAGACATGTGAAGCCACCTCATAGTTTCAAACTGCTGGTCATGCTGCACCACAGGTCAGCTTAACACCCTCAGAGGACAGTGCGAACTGCCCTGTTCACATACATGAGCTTACAGTTAGCCATGATTGGCTAGTGTTGCCAGTAGCGATTGAAAGGGGAGAGACAGTATTACCATCCGTCTCACCCAGAGAGCACGATTTTTCTCTCCGTGACTCCTAGCCACAAATGGCTGTGGCATTGTCAGGAATCAAACTCACAATCTTTTATTTCACTTTTATATTATATTAAGTTAACAATAACAGCATTTGGAAAAATGCCCTTCTTCAGAAGTACATTATTGAAAAAACATATCCTCATACTAGTACAAATAGGCCAAGGTACAAAAATACCCTCATGATATACCCCTGTTAGAGAGGAGTAAGATTGGAAGTTAGTACAGCCGGTAGAATGGCGTACAAGTCAAGTGAATGTTTTTCTTTCTTGGTATATATTTAGTGCTCACATAAGTGTTGAGTGAAGAGGTGGGCTCTGTGTCTTTGCTTGAAGACAGCCAGTGACTCAACTCTTCAGGCCGACAGGTGAAGTTCACTCCACCACCTTGTTGCCAGTACTGAGAATAGTCTTTAGAGATGGTGGGTCAAGTCATGCTTGAGGGTTGAAGGGAATGTCGTATAGTGCGGGTTTCATTAGTGTTGTAGGTGGAGACTGGTCCATTTTTGACTTCACAGACAGCCATCGGTGTTTTAAATCTGATGCCAGTACCTACAGGAAGCCAGCCAGAGGTGAACCTGGATTATACCGTGGCCCTAGACAGAATAAATGCATGAAGCCCTTCTGAGGGATTTATGTTGTTATTCATATTACCCAGAGATATTGTTGTGGCCCTTTACTTCTGTAGAGAGGAATTGCAGTAGACACATGTTTTGAAGACTTCATTTCTTTATTGAAAACAATTGTAAGAATGTAGAAAAACGAATAAAGAAAGGAGCTACCCTACAATTGCTGAACACGGTCTCAAAACTGTCCCTTCCCCCTGTAACAGGTCTCCCCGGCACCCCTGTCTGCTGCCTGTATAAAATACATAGGCATGATAGGTCAAGCCCATGCCATCACATCATTATGGGAAAACATCAAATGTTACATAAGCACATATAAATATAAACATTTTAACAAGATATTTCATAGGCTCCTACAGATATAATTATACAATGTACTTTTGTAAAAAAAATTTACAATGTTAAAATTACAGTTTTACAATGTCAAAACATATGTAACAGAACATGAAATGTTTATTTTTTACAGCTTCATGGTGTGTTTTACAAATAGGAACTCAATCCTCAGTGAAGAAACAAAATATCCATCTTCAACTAATAACTAGTATTAACTTACGCATTTTCTAACGTTAAGTATTGATTCGCGGGAGTAAGAGACACAGTACCGGTACTTGCCAAGTGGTGCCGCCGGTGTTGTGCACATCATTCCTGGTTCCTATTTCATGTCAGCCCACATTAAGAACTGCTAACACTACTCAAAACATTCTAACCCTAGCTAACTAAAACTGAAATTGGACAACTAGCTGTAACTGTTTGTCTTTAATTATTCTTAATTTATTCGTTATTATCTCCATCACTTACAGTTATGCTTCTGACTTCCAGATAGTTTCATATTCATTTTCAGGAATTAAAGCTTGCGCGACTCAAGTGTGAAGGCATGGCACAGGAGCATAAATGAATCCTGAAACGAGACAGCACCCTAAAAAGGGGCCTGAGGTGTTGCTGAGGTGTTGCTGCACATTATTTTAAGATGAAACTGTCTGATTATTTAAATGATCAGCCTTTGGGGTCCTCTCAGTATGCAGGGCCCCAGGCAATTGCCTGCCTTGTAGATATGCCTTTGAAGACAGCAATGAGGTGACGTGAGAGAAACTTGTTAGATTGAAACTAAGGCATGGAGCTGCAAGAGTTGGATGGCATGCGGGAGAAGTAGTAGTCCAATCTCAAAATGACAAGGGATTTATCAAACACCCGAGTGGCCACTGTGGGAAGGAACAGCCAGAGCCTGCTGAAAGGCTTCATGCATTGCCAGTGTGATCCCAGTGTTTCCAGGGAGATGATAATATCTTGAAGTGGGGATGTATCTTCAGGTATATACAGCAGCTCAGTGTTGTTGGAATTAACTTTAAGAAATTAAATGCCATCCATAACAAGATGACTGCCAGAGACATTTACATGTATGGCACATGGCAGACGCCCTTATACAGAGTGACTTACATTTATCTCATGTATACATCTGAGCCGTTAAGGGTTAAGGGCCTTGCTCAAGGGCCCAACAGTGGCTTGGCAGTGCTGGGGTTTGAAGTCATGACCTTCCAATCTGTAGTGCAATGTCTTAACCACTGAGCTACCACTGCCTAGAGAGATGCAGAGAACTGAGCTGAAACATGAGAATCTGAGAGAGGAAAAGAAAAAATGAGTTGCATGTTATCCGCCTAATTGTGGCAAGAGAAGAAGAAGATGTGTGGCTATTACCTCACTGAGAGAGTGGATATAGAGGGAAAATGGAAGAGGACAAACAATGAAGCCTTGTGGGACTTCGTGGAGCATGATATTTTGCATTATGTGATCTGAGATGATTTTCTGCTCACCAAGCTTGTTAAGATTGGTTATCAGAGTTATCATAGCTCGAACTACAGTAGTTTGGCCATTCTCCTCTCAGCTTTCTTATAAAAAAGTGATTTCCACTTGTGGAACTGCTGCTCGCTGATGTTTTTTTTTTGTGTTTCACACTATTCTGTGTAAATGCATGAAAATCCCAGGAGATCAGCAGTTTCTGAAATACTCGAAACCGTCTGACACCAACAACCCTGCAACAGTCAAAGATTCTAAAATAAAAATTTTTCCCCATTCTTGTGTTGAACATGAACTCTTGTGCTGTATCGGCATGATTTTATGCATTGTGCTGCTGTCACGTGTTTGGCTAATCAGGTAATTGCATGAATGTGCAGGTGTACGGGTGTTCCTAATAAAGTGGATTATGCACTGTATGCTTATGCAGCTGTAATCAGCTGTGCATGTTGATTTATCATTTGGACTGACTAACTGTGGATTTTTGTCGGAAGTGGTCTGTTTGTTACATACTATAAAACGTGTGGTTTTGCCATTTATGACTCATTAGGCGTGCATATTGGATATCATCAGTGCATTATGTGTGTTATGATGTTGCATTGTATGTTAAAAACAAAAACAAAACAGTGATCTAAAACTACTTCATGTTATGACATAGTTGGGCTTGTGGTCTTGCGGTTCCTGGAAGTAATTTCTGCTCTTCCTGTGTAATAGCAATTAAACTGATCTTAGAAAACAAGATTTGTATCCTATAGTAGTTACTCCGCAAACACAACACATACACTACTATTTCAGCTGCAGGATCAATAAACAATGGCAGAGAAGGGGATGTGATCGTGTGCTGTGGTAAAATCCTTGGCTATAAAGTTGATGCATATTCTTGGCAGATAAAGAACACCCCATCGTTGGAAACCATTTCTGCAGTGTGTTATGGGCAATGCAATGGTGGCTCACTGGTAAATCTTCTGACCTAGTAATTGAAAGGTTGCAAGCTTGAATCCTGGGAGTACTATACCTCTATTTTATCCTGTCTCAGTTGTCACTTTGAATGAAACCATCTGAAAACAACATGGGAAATCAATGGCTTTATCCTTGCCAGGGTTGTGGTGAGTAAGGAGCCTATGCAGGGAAGACTAGGTGTGAGGCTGGAATACAATCTAGATGGGGAAGCCAGTCCATTGCTGGGCACCATGCACATTCACACCTAGGGGTATTTTATATTAGCCAATAAACAAGAGAGCACAGAGGAAACCCATGTAGATATGAACATGATGATGAACATGAGAAACTCCACATTGACAGATACCTGAGCTCAGGATCAAGACAAAATCACCACCATTCATAAATTTATTCATTATCAGTAACTGGTTTATCATGGTCAGGGTTGCAGTAGATCTCAGGGACACTGCATTTGAGACAGGAGTATACCCTTGATGGGACGCCAGTCTATTACAGTGCTTTACCAATTCACCTACTGATAGGATTTTTAGAAGGAGGAGGAAACCAGAGAACCCAAAGAATAATGACACGGACACTGGAGAACATGCAAACCTTCACAGAGACAGTAACCTGGGGATCCTGGAGCTGTGAGGCAGCAATGCTATCCACTGTGCCACCATACCATCCAAAAATGTGAATGTAGCTATATTCCAGAGCAGAACAAAGATTTTCAAGGGTATCTTTTAGAACAGGTCTGTGACATTTCACAAACAAGCCTCAGATCACACAATATTTCAATTCTCTCTACTCATGGACTCACTGACTCTAAAAGAGGATGCTTCATGTTCTGTTCTGTTTTATTCTCACTGTGTAGGAGGTAAGATCCCCTTTTTCTAGGTCTGTTGTGGGAAATCTCCAGAAAATTATTGGCATCATTAGCCTTTGTTTCCCCACACTCTGAAACCTAATACCTAATCTCCACTCTCCCTGTGATGTGCTATTATTAAATGTCCCAGATTTTCAAATAAGGAGCCATCCTGGTTTAGGAAAAAAATCACTTACAGGCAGGATAGCAGGATGTCAAATATTGATTGACGAAATCTGCCATACCCTATTGTGCCACAGTATTGGGTAGGAAGCCGAACAGCAGGAAGAGCCATAATAAAAATGTGTAACGGTTTATAAACTGTCCAATTATCCTGCGTTGTCCCTGATCAAAAGCACAGATGACACTCCAATGGTTTTTTTTTGATGAGATTGAATGCTCTCTACTTATTTCAGAATTTTGTTTGTTTGTTTGTTTGTTTGTTTTTTGGTTCGTCACTGTACTTAAGCGTGTTGGATTTGAAAGGGAACTATTTTATATATATATATATATATATATATATATATATATATATATATATATATATATATATATATATATATATAAAATATAAGGCCCACTTAGACACCAAAGTAAATACAGTTAATTGCACAAAAGAGCACAATGCTATATAAAATTCAATACCATTAGTAGGTTTATTATCCTAGTAGGCGATGACTGCCTGAAGTGTGTGACTGACTGAAGTGGTGATGCAATACCAAGCCTGATATTTAGTCACTTTGTTTCTACTTCAACCTTGGCTTCACTAAAGCCCCATCCATACCTATATGGATATTTCTAAAAATGTAGTTTTTATCCCTCCATTTTAAAAAATCCCATCCATACAAACGGTGATTTCAAGATATTTCTGCCACACTAAAATGTAAAAACAATTTGTAAACACTACCACACCCTCCCAGTGATAGTATGTCATAAACTGTTATGTCAAATGGCTTAACAATAGTGTTAAGAGCATACATATTGAGTGGTAGAGAAGGTGAAATATAGAAGAGCACCAACCTGGCCAAAATTCTACAATAAAAAATAACAAACGTGTGGATTGATGACGAAGTGGAACTTCTACTTAAGGTTACATTTGAATGCAAAGTCAGCTGCTGGAGTGTTGGATTTGTGAGCAGTGGGGCATGTATCATATTCTGCTGCCTCCAAGTGAGTGTATAATAATAACAACATGATATCAAATAATAAATTGTCTGATGAATCTTGATTTATGCTGCAACATGCAGATGGTAGGGTCATAATTTGGTGTCAACACATGACTTCCTGGACCCAACTTGCCTTGTGTCAACAGTTCAGGCTGGTGGTGGTGGTGCAATGGTGTGGAGAATGTTTTTTTTTAGCACAATGTGGGCCCTTTAATTCCAATCAAGCTTCATTTGAATGCCACAGCTCATCATGTGCACCCCTTTATGGCCACTGTTTACTCATCTTATGTTGGCTAATTCCAGCATGATAATGTGCTATGTTACAAAGCAAATGTTGTCTCAAACTGGTCCCATTAACATGACAATGAGTCCAGTAGAGCGTCTTTGGAATGTGATAGAACGAGAGATTCGCAGCATGAATGTGCTGCTGACAAATCTGCAGCAAATGTGTGTCAACAGGGACCAGAATCTCAAAGGACTGTTTCTAACATCTTGGTGAATCCATGCCATGAGAAACGGATGCTGTTCTGAGAGCAAACAGGGGTCTGACTCAGTATTAGTATGGTCAATGTTCTTAATAAAGTCCTGTCTCCAATTAATTTCTACAGAAACAGGGAAAAATTACAGGACAATATTGTGGAAAAGCAGGCAATGAGAACTGGAAAAAGTGTTCTCAACTTTATTCAAGTGAGTATCAGTGGGCAACAGTGAAGGGTTCTCATCATGTGTTACACCACAGGTTCCCAACCCTGGTCCTGGATTACAACCTGTCCTGCACATTTAAGTGTTTTTCTTGCTACCCGAGTCAATTAACAGCTAATAAACCACCCTTTCTGGGTTGAAGTGAGTGTGTTAGAGCAGGAAAACTGCAGGACAAAAATGTACAGGACAGGGGGTTCTCCAGGACTAGGGCTGGAAACATGAGTTATTCACATCACGAGTAACTGGCCCAATAATGCAGCCAACTATTAGGTGAAGGAAGCAAACCACATTGATGCAATCTCAACATATCATTAGTATGTTTCAGCTGTATGATCGTCTTTCTACAAAGCAAGGCACCATCTATATAGTTTGAGGTATTTTATTTCTTAATTTGATGCTGCCAATTGAAACAGTTTTACTGGCAGGAATACAGGCTCATGTCAATAGGTTTCACACATGCTTGATGCTTGGAGAGTGCAGTAGTTCTTGGATTTAAAACAATTCCCTTTTTTCCCCTTCTATGCTTTCCTTGTTCCAAGTTTATCTAAATCTTTATTTTGCTCCAAATGTTTTTGTACTTGCTTTATATGTCAAGAATAAAACACATCAGGCTTTGCTGTTACAGGAATTAATATCATGTCCTGAAGACTCTCAGGACTGATGTTACAAAGTGCTGACACCAGAGTCTCCATCCATTAATGTTAAATAAATGATCATAAATTTTTCCTTGTTGAATACAAGACTCCTGTGAATGACTTGTTGCTATAGAAACAGTGTATTAGTATCAGCGTATTAATATAAACCTATCATTTATGTTACTACTGTCAGAGCCATATTATAGAATCCACATCTTCTGATTCAATAATTCAACAGTACTGTTGAAGGTATAAGTACCTTTTAACAAATTATAATGTGCACTTTCTGTTCTTGAGACTTACCTGCAATTTGCATTGTATCAATGCTGGTGTGTTGTTCTCTTTACCTTTGATACATCTACTGTATGTCTAGGTCTATTGAACATTCCGCATTATTTTCAGTAATTGATGTGACTAATCTGGTCTAGTGCAGTCTGTCAGGTGTTTTGCGTCTGATAAGCTATCCATGGTGCTCCTGCTTCATATAGTTGATCAAGCCAACACATGATGTTATGGTGTATTTTGATGACCAGTAGGTCGCTACAGGATGTTAAATCTTTTATCAGTTGTCTTGTGCATCAACTAATCAGTAACACAGCTGGTCAAGAAATAACCAATCAATACATTTTAAATTGTATATATAAATTACAGTGATTTTGTCCAATAGACTCTGCAAGGATAAATATTTGTATTTAAAAGGAATAGATCAATAACCTTTATTCCAGATCGTGTATGAGTGTTTTTTTTAATACTTGTTGCTACTGGTACTGAAATGAGTAACCTTGTTAGTAGTATTAATCTATCAAGGATGTCATGGAAATTTTTCTTCCCCATTCTGTTTACGTTTCCTCACTTTACCTAGTAGCCAAGACCATGGCACTCATGCTACTAGGCTTGCTCTTTATAATGTAGGCTAGTTTTTAAATGAAGTGCATTAGCTAGTTACATTAGTTACATTGGATTGAATAGGGTTGCAGTGGAGAAGAGTGGGTTTTATTTCACTTATTGTAGATAAAATATGTTTTATTGTTTTCATTGTGCCGGAATCCCTCATACAACCCCTTGCAAATATTATGGAATCACCACACTTAGAGAATGTTCACCCAGATTTTTTATTTTGTAGCAAATAAACAAATCACAGATATGACACAAAAGAATTTTTGCTTTTTAGCTGGACATTCTGGCTTTGTGAGACATACCTCAAACAAATTGAATTAAATTGTTTTAATTAATGGCATATTATTTAGCAAATCAGGTAGAGGAAAAAAAATATGGAATCACTCAATGTTGAGGGAAAATAAATCATGGGATAATCCACAAAAGAAAATCACAATTAGTACTTTGCTGCTCCTCCTTGGGCTTTTATGACAGCCTGAATTCTTTGAGGCATGGACTTCACTAATAAAAAACAATGTTCTACATCAAGCTGGTTCCAACTTTCTCGAATAGCGGTTGACAGATCAGCTTTGCAGGATGTAGCCGTGTCATGGACCAATATTTTAAATTTCCACCATAAATTTTCAATAGAGATCTGGACTGTTTGCTGGCCATGTCATTGAGTTGATCTGCCTTTGCTTAAGAAAAGCTTTAACACTCTTTGCTCTGTGGCAAGATGCATGATCATCCTGAAAAATGACTTCATCATCACCAAACCTATATTCTGTCAATGGAATGAGAAAAATTTCCAAAGTTTCAATATAAATATGTGCATTTACTGTTGAGGTCTCCCCTGGTCCTTTACCTGACATGCATCCCCATATCATAAATGAGTAGGGAAATTCTATTATTTTCTTCAGGCAGTCATCTTTATATGTTTCATTAGAACGTCACCAGACAAAAGGTCCAGCATCATCTCCTTGGCCAACGCAGATTCGTGATTCATCACCAAATATCACTTTCATCACTTTAGCCCACTGTAGCCTTGTTTTCGTCTGTGTAGGTGTTAGTGCTGGTTTTCATTTTGTTTTTCTATACGTAAATCCCATTTCATTCAGCCGATTTCTTACAGTTCTGTCACAAACTTCTTCCACTAATTTGTTTTCCGTTTGTTTTGTTGTGCATTTTCTATTTTTAAGGCACATTGCTTTGATTTTCTATCCTGATACTTTGACGTCTCCCTTGTATGTTTTCCTTTTATAACCTTCCCATTTTGTTTATACTTAGACACAGCTGACTGGGAACAACCAACAACTTTTGCCAAACTGTGTTGGATTTTCTTCTTGAAGGAGTTTTATAATCCTTCCAATTATTTCAATTGACAACTCTCTTGTAGGGGTCATGTTTCCGTTCAAAAAGTCTGAGGTTAAGGTCTGTAAGCACTCTTTTAAGGTATTTAAGCACTTTCTTTTAACTGCAGACTAATTTGCATTTTTAGACATGTGCTGGTATTTGTTTTAGAAATGAAAGGTGATTCCATAATTATTTCTGCAACATTGAGTGATTCAATAATTCTTTCCTATACTTGATCTGGAAAAAAATATGCCATTAATTAAAATGATTTCATTTAACTTGTTTGAGGTATGTTTCACAAAGCCAGAATGCTCAGCTATTAAACAAAAATTGTTGTGTCATATTTGTGAGTTGTTTTTCTGCTACGAAGTAAAAATGCTGGGTATACATCCTCTAAGTGTGGTGATTCCATCATTTTTGCCAGGGGTTGTTGTGAAGGACCTATAATGGCTGTTTGTCAAGAACAACATACATAGTTAAGGGATGTTATTTTCACTTATATAGCCAGCATTTGCTGCAGCGTTGGTTGTCACTGTGTGCTGCTAGCCATGTGTTGAGATTCATGTTTAAGGTGTTTTATCAGGTATAAGTCTTTATCAGATATTTTCACAGAGCACCGTCTGCTTTGGTTGATTAATCATTAGTCCTGAAATATGTCCAAATCACTTTCATTTTATGTTATCTGCTCATTAGCATGACGATGTCTTTCATTAAATAGTATCATGTGGTGTCAAATGTTGGTATTTTTTTAACCAGCATGAGTAAATGATACCGTTATATCCCTAATAATATCCCTAATAGAAACTTGTCAACGGTTAGCAATTTTTTTCCCCCAGATTCCAACTATCTATGTGAAACAAACACATAGCTACAAAAAAAAAAAAAAACTGCTGCTGCAGCAACATCCACATCATAGTATCATAGTATTGAGGAGATCATTCTAATTAGAGAGAGTGTTCATAGTTCTACTCGTTCTACCACCCTGCACTGATCTTTGTCCTGTGATGCTTTTAGGCCTCTCCCAGTCTTCTGTTCATGTGTTCAATAGTTAGACATTTGCATGCAGCGATTGGGGAGAAAAAAAATATTTTCCAACACCCGAGAACTTTATCTCGGGACTTGCGGTTAATAAATAAATCATCTGGGGAGAGGAAAGAACTAAAGAGCACCACTCAAACAATAATTACCAGATATTTTGTGCTGAGATTGCCAGTTAATAATTGATGGACATCACTACCCTGGCCTGCATCGATGCAGCGGCTGTATTTATATGCAACGGGCTGCCTCCCAACAAGCACTTTCAGTAGATTGCTGGTGCACTTCACAGATGTCAGTGGTCATCATTTCGATTGGATCTGTCTCCTGAATGCGTTGGTGGCTGCTGTGAACAGTGTTTCCAGCACACTAATGCTACTATCAAGCACTCTCCATTGGCGTTGAGCGCACCGGAGCGAGGGCCGGCCCTCATTATGGGAAATAGCTTATCTAGAAGCGTTATCATTTAGGGGGTTGCATTTGTGTTGATGGGAGGCTATGGTGGAGTGGAAAGGTATACTTTGGTGTGCGTACCATCATCACTGGCTGCGCATATGCACTTAGGCTGTGCTCTAGAGCAAATGGATAGATGTTTTCCTCCTCACTCTGTCAAGATTTCTGTCTCTCGGGATATTTGACTCCACAAGAATTTGGACTAAAGTCTTCAATCATCTGAACTCAGATGGAGGAAGAACATGGTATGTGGATAAACTAGGCATGCAGTTCATTTCATTTCATGTGAAATTGATACAAGTGTATGAAAATTGGTTTAGATTTGCCTAGAGAAAGTATACTGACTGGTCCAAAAATAAGAATAAATGTGTGCATGTTTAAGCTGTGAGTGGATTGGGAGATTAACCAACAGACGGTTTGAGGGGTGTATAGTCATCTCCAAAATTAATGTCACTCATGGTAAAAATAGGTTTAAAATATCGTTATGAAAAATGTCTTTGTGGTTAATTTACTTAATCTCACACTGAACATATGAAATAAATCTAACCGTTAGTGAGAATAAGTCAATAAAACCTTATCCATATTTAGGACTTTCCCTTTGCCAACATAACAGCAGTCTGCTATAATGCTTGATGAGATTGGAACGCAAGGAATCTGAGAGCACTTGTCAATATACATTAAATTTTTTTAGCTCTAGCAAACAGTTAGCAAAGCTAGCAATTCTTTCCCCTAAAAAATCTTTAACTTGCATTTAAATTTTCCTAAAACACATTATGCAACGAGGAAAAAAGCACAGATAATCTAACTACACTCTTAGAAAAAAAGGCATTACTCAAGTGCTCTTTGGAATGTTAATGTTCTAGTTTTCTAAAAATGAAACGAATGGAAGACTGTCCTTAAAGAAAGGGACGAACTAAATGTAAAAGAGTAATATAAGAAACAAAATGTTGTAATTGAGCATAATAAAGTCCTCAACTACTAAGTTGAATCAGGTGTGCTTAGGCATTGAAATTTCTCCTCCGCCTCAGGACTGTATCTGACTTCTATAGTTTAAGGGCATGAAAAAGTAAATAGATGACCAAAAGATGGCACTGTTTTCTAGAAACTTACTTAAAAGTCGTAGGAGACGCTTTGCAATTTGGTGACTCACTAAAACACCCACTATAAATGATCTCTAACGAGAAAACATTACAGGACACTATGAGTCAGCATGCAGCAAGCAGAGTTTCTCCTGCTTGCCAAAGCATACATCACCAACCGAATTATTGATTCTGAAGACATTTCCTAGAAACTGTCAACTGTTTATGTAAAGAAACCTAACAGAATAAGTTCAAGCAGAAATATATCCTATATAATTTCAAACATATATTAATGTTTACGTGGTTAAAGACTACTAGGATAGTTCTTACCTTCCTAGAGGTTCTTACCTTCCTGTTACATGACTCTAATAGAACCTTAAATGGTTCCTCCAGAGTGACATAGCAAAGAAGCTTTAGTGGCTCTAGATTTAATCTTTATCCTAACAGTGTATTGTTATAATGTTTTCATTGGTATGGGTCTTTGGTGTGGGTGGCACGGTGGCGCAGAGGGCACCATCGCCACCTCAGAGCTCCAGGGTCCCCGGTTCAATCCTGAGCTTGGTTTACTATTCATGTGGGTGTTCTTTGTGTTCTCAGATTTCCTCCCACCTTCCAAACACATGCTGGTAGGTGGACTGGTTACGTCAGATTGCCCCTAGGTATGGATGGATGGATGTGTGAACATGTGTGTGTTCATGGTGTCATGTGATGGACGCTGGTGCAAAGTTAATGTGAATGTGTGTGTGTGTGTGTGTGTGCGCGCATGGTGCCCTGCATCCCACCCAGGGTGTATTCCTGCTTCACACCCAATGTTCCTGGGATAGGCTCCCGATCCAAATCTACCCTGAACAGGATAAAGCAGTTCCTGAAGATGAACGAATGAAAAAGTATTTGTGCTGTAATGCTGTATGGTCGACACTCTTAGAATAGTCTTTGGATGGTTTAGGCTTCCTCAGGGGGTTCTATGTGGATCTGATTCTGAAAAGACCATCTTGTCGAGTTCCACATAGAACATTTAAGGGTTCTCTCAGATTAGCAAGCTATAAGAACATTTAAGGGTTCTAAACGTAACCTTTTTTGTAGTGTACATGTGTATATGTAATGTAAAAATACTTATTTTTTAGTTAGATTGATGTACATTAGGGAGCATGGTGGCTTAGTGATTAGTACATTTGCCTCACACCTCCAGGGTTGGGGATTCAGTTCCTGCCTCTGCCTTGTGTGCATGGAGTTTGCATGTTCTCTCTGTGCTTTGGGGGTTTCCTTCAGGTATTCTGGTTTCCTCCTCTAGTCCAAGGACATGCTGTATGTATGTAGGCTGATTGGCATTTCCAAAGTGTCCATAATGACAAGTTGGAAATGCCAAATGGATGGATGATTATTGATCCCATTGAGGAAAAATTGGAGATTGAACACTGGATCTCCATTGTTTTGTGATCCAGGGTTCAAACACCCACATACATGCAAAGTATGTACTCTACCTCATCTTCTTATAGCTGTATAACTGTTATGTTATATAATTACTTGTCAAGGGAGAGGATGATCTAGTGCAAGAAATAGCTTTCTATCTAATGTAATTATTTGTATAGATAGTTAAGGACATATCAGGTACCTCAGACAGTGTATCAGTTTCCCCTTGTGTACTACTGTGTGGTTTATGTGTGTGTGTGTGTTTTGGCTGTGAGAGACAAAAGGTGCCCTGTCAAGTCTTGTCAGTGTGTGTGTTGATCAGAAGCAGGCAGAGCGTGCTATCAGTCTGACGTCCTCTGGCTGTTGAGGGCACGAGCTGCTGAGGTGAATTCTGATCAAGTTTAATACGTGTAATAAAAGTCAGCACGGTCAAAGTCTAATAATGTCCATTTTGATGGATTCTCACTGGCAGCCTTGGATGCAGTATAAAAAGCTGAGCCAAATTTTGACATCCGCATCTCAGATTCTCTCAGATCGTGCTGCTACCAAAGGTGGTTCATAAAGTCACTGCTCAGCAGGAAGTCATTTTTCCTCTAAACCCTGACCAGCATTTGTTTCAAAGGCCTTTGATGTGAGCTGATACAAATGCAGCCTTTAACCTAGAAATATGGCTACTACTACCAAATGGTGTCGTGCACTGAGTCACGGATTTCTCCTTCGTTTGTAGGATCAGTATTGTGATAGCTAGCAGTGCCTTCAGGAAGAGGGGAAGGGGTGGGGAGCCGCAGCTGGATGAGAACTTCGGCATATAGAACAATGCTTTCCATCTCCAGAGCAGGCTCGTTTCCGGAAGACTTCCTGTCCGGATCCCTCCCACACACAACTTCTCCGCTAAGCCAGAGACAAACTGGAAGGGGAGGGGGAAGGGGAAGGGGAAGAGGAGGGGGAGGGCAGTTGGGGCCTTTTGGTCTGTTTTCAGGAAGCCAAGCATAAACTTGATGCTAATGCTAGAGGAGCTTCAGCATCGAACATTGATTGCAGTAAAGCCTGCTCGATTACAATGGAGGATGCAGAATGGCAGACATTAATCATACTGGTCTCAAAGAGGCATGTGGAGTAGATTGTATTATTTCCCGATGTTTACATGTGTATATAGATGTGTAGTGTGTATATATATATATATATATATATATATATATATATATATATATATATATATATATATATATTCCTCTCTTGTTATTTGCTTTTAAAGATTTTAAGATCAAAATGACAGAGCTGAAATACTCTTTCAAGCCATTGTTGCATACAAAAACGCAAGCTTGGTGGTGAATTATAACAGTGATATAACAATATGTATCAATCTAGACATTTCCTTTTGAGAATTAATCCAAATGTTTACTTTAAAGATGTTGTGAAATGGAAATCATAATGCATTTTACATCCATAACATAATGCATTATTGAGTGAAACAGGATATTCAGGCAGAAATTATTGACCATTTGATTGGATTGTGCAAAGTGGGCGTGACAAAACAAACATGGTGTCAGACCCAAACCAAGGTCTATAATCAATCATAAAGGATTACTCTTACTGGTTAATATTATTTTCCCCCATGAGCAAAATCATAAAACCTTTCGAAGCAAGCAAAGGTTGTGTTTTAATTCATGTTTACACTAAAACCTCAAATTATAGTCAGTGATTTATACTGATGAATCATGCACAAAATCACCAAGGACATAACAAGGTAAAGGTCAGTTTTAATTTTTACATTGGATTTAACTAGTAATTTTAATCATTTTGACAGAACTAAAAACGAAATGTTGTAGAAAATATCTGTGTAGAAACAGAATAAATTCCCCTTTACATCTTTTACTTCCTCTCAGTGTTGCCAGGTTCGCAGTGTTGGAGAATTGGGCTACTTCTGAACTGCTGCCAGGGGTTAACCAGGGGTTGGGCAGTGCTCTGTTTTATTAGCTACAAAACATTTTACTGGATAAATCATAAAGATTTCCCCCTTTGTACAAACAAGTTCTAAGATTTGTAAGTATGCTATAACAAGACAACAGTCCAAACATCAAATCAACAAAAAAGAAGGAAGATTTGCATCTCTTGATGTGATAGGAAGGCAGTGTAGGATATCTGGCTACCAGATTGGAGGAGGTTAAAAAGCCAAATGGTGGCTATATGAGTTATTAAAGAATATTTTTATCACACTCAGAAAGGGACATGCTGTTATGTTGGTATCATTTTGGATTCTTAACATAGCACTATGTGTTCTTTAAAGGAAAAATCCCCCATAAATGACTTTTAATCTTTAGGATGAACATCTGATCTTCAGTGGCGCTCAGAATTTATTTTCTAATGAAATTCTTTTAACTTTGGGTAACTATTTTGTACATTTGCGCACAATGCCGTTCAAGTACCTACTAATAGTGACACCAGCGGGAATTAGTCCTTGCTTCATCTCTACGTGAAAAATACCAATGCAGAAGCGCTTTAATCCCAAAATTCCAACTGATGCTTCCTTGATTCCTCGTTCTTACTTCCTTCAGCCCGTGAAACAGAAATGAATATTGTACTATTAATTACTATTGTAATTAGCTCATTTATTGAACTAATTACAATATATGATACAAAAAAAAAAACACAAATACAAAATAAATAATCTTAATTAAATAAACAAAAGGTGCAAATAAAATCCTTTTATGAAAGTTAATTAATATTTACCTTAAAAATTGTATACGCTCCTCAAACAGATCAGCTTGTGCCCTGAGTTCCCTGGTATAGGCTCCAGGCTCCCTGGGACTCTGTGTAGGTCAAGCGGCAAAGAAAATGGATGGATGAATGGCTGGATGGATAGACTGTATGTTTGAGATCATGGATAAATTTTCTCCTATTAAGTGCCATTGTAACGGCATTTGTATTATCCCACTGTGACATTAGAGTTACATCAACTGCTAACTTCTCACAAGAATAAACAACATACAGCAACCAATTAGAAGGACATTCCAGCTTTGAACAGCCCCAAATTGGTAAAAAAAAAAAAAAAAGAAAAAAGTGCCTGCCACATAACTGTATCAACCTTCCCTAATTCCACCCTCTTGAAAACGAATAAACCCCAAACATTTATTCTCTAGCAAGATGATTGAAAGAGGGATTAGTGTGCGGAAAGACACACCAACAACCAGAAACACGCCAACAAACCTTGTTTCCTGATACTACTACTGATACTTGTCCCGCTACTGCAGAGCAACAGCATAAACATTCTAGAGACCATTTAATGGGCTACTTGTACAAACCGTATTACAACCAAACAGCACTTCTGCTTCCAGCTTGTTCACTGTAATAGCAGTGGCACTATTTTACACCCGGATCTCCCAATAATGATATAGGAGGTCATCATCATATGTAAGAACACTTGCAAAGCTCCTTTTAGTAATCTGGAGAAAGGTGTCAGACTGTGTGCTTAAATAATGTATGCTTACGTGTCATACAGAAACTTCTATGAAGGTATGAAAATACCTATTAATAGAAAAGAACACCTAAGCTGAAAGTTAACCAACAGTATGACTTTATTGTAGAACTGAAAAAAAAAACAGACAAACAGATGTTAGATGCTGCTGTCTCGCTGTACTGCTGAATGTGAACAGTGCTAAAGGACACAACATTTGTGCTATTTCAAAACGGAAATGTGTCATAGCCCTGAGTGCAAGTAACCCACTGGACAGTCACAAAACTAGTAAGGAATGAATCATCAAAAATATTAAACGGAAGTCATTAACTATGAAACTAAAATGAGAATATCTACAAAACATTTTTTTCACCAAAATATTGTCGATAACACTAGGAACAATATATACTGCTAATATTGCTGTTACATTATTGCTGCTTCACTTCTAAGTAGATTACAGCTCTTAGTTGCAATAGCTTTCCCATTTTTGTACTGTATATTCACTGTTCTGTGTATTTTGCTTTGTATACTTATTGTCTCGCACTTGTCTCAAACTTTATGCAGTATTGTCTACTGTAATACTGTACTGTTATGTGTTGCCCCCTGGTACTGGAGAAATGACCAGCTATATACAGGGTGTCCCAAAAATCTCCATACAAAGGGAAAATTAAGACTTTTTAGCAAAATGTCTTCCAAACATTTTCATACTTAGTTTATATTACACACAGTGCCCTCTGTTAATATTGGCACCCTTGGTTACTATGAGCTTTTGATCTTTTGTTAAAAAAAAAAAATCACAAAAATTCTCTGCTCTCATGGATATGAAACAATTGCAAACACAACACAGGTTTATCAAAAATCAATATCTTTGTTGAATATAGGTGTGCAAGATTTATTGGCACCCCGATGAATTCATATGCGAAAAATATATTTGAAGTATATTCCCACTGATATTTAATTTTTTTTTGGTACACCCGGGTGACTAATAACAGGAAATTGTTCCACCATGACTTGGTATAGGAGATATATAGGTCATATAAATAGGAGGTAACACATAGGCCACATTCCCTTAGTCATTTACAACAACGGGTAAGACCAAGGAATCTAGCTGTGGTGTGTGGCAAAAGGTTGTTGAGCTTCACAAAATGGGAAGAGGCTATTAGAAATTAGCATAAGCATTAAAAATGCCCATTTCCACCTTCAGGGCAATAATTAAGAAGTTCCAGTCAACTGGAAATGTTATGAATCAACCGGGAAGAGGACGTGTGTCTATACTGTCTCATTGCACTGTGAAGAGGATGGTTCAAAGTGGCCAAAAAATCTCCAAGGATCACAGCTGGAGAACTGCAGAAGTTATTTGCGTCTTGGGGTCAAAAAGTATCCAAAACTACAACCCAAAGTCCCACCAGACACTACTGGAACTTCAAATGGGATCAGGTTCTATGGTCAGATGAAACCAAAATAGAGCTTTTTGGTAATAAACACCAGAGGTGGTTTTGGTGCATACAGAGAGGGAGCCATATGGAACAGTACCTCATGCCCACAGTTAAATATGGTGGTGGCTCTTTAATGTTTTGTGGCTATTTTTCTGCCAGAGGACCCGGACATTTTGTTGGGATACATGGCATCATGGACATCTGGCATCTATCAAATATCAACAGATATTAAATGAATACCTGACTGCCTCTGCCAGAAAGCTTAAAATGGGCCGTGGTTGGATCGTCCAGCAGGTCAATGATCCAAAACAATACATCAAAATCAACACAAAAATGGTTTACTGACCACAAAATCAAGGTCATGCCATGGCCATCCCAGTCCCCTGACTTGAAACCCATAGAAAACCTGTGGGTTGAACCAGCATGGACCTCGAAATGTGAAGGATCTGTAGAGATTCTGTATGGAGGAATGGTCTCAGATCCCTTGCCATGTATTCTCCAACCTCAGCAGGCATTATAGGAGAAGACTCAGAGCTGTTATCTTGGCAAAGGGAGGTAGCACAAAGTATTGACTAAAAGAATGCCAATAATTGTTGCACACCTATATTTAACAAAGATTTTTTTTCATAAACCTGTGTTGTGTTTGCAATTGTTTGATATCCATGAGAGCAGGGTATTTTTGTGAATTGTTTTGAACAAAAGATTAAAAGGTTAAACAATAAAGACAATTTTTCACATCCTCCTGCTCATATTTACCAATGGTGCCAATATTAGTGGACGGCACTGTGCATATACACATACACACACACACACACACACACACACACACACACACACAGAGGGCACAGTGAATCAGTGGTTAGCACGTTTGCCTGGGACAGATCCTGAGTAGGATAAGCTGTACAAAAATAAAAATAAATAAATAAAGATAAATGATATATATATAGACAAAAGAAGAACGTATTGAAATCATTCTCATGGTTGGATCAGGACGCTGTCACAAGGTTGCACTGGACATTTAATAATGAACAAATAACGAACACCAGACATGTTACTACGAGTTCATCATAAGTGAGAGAGACGACGCTGGGTGTTTTTACAAAGACATGACAATCATGTAGAAGTTTTTTTGTAAATAAATTTACATTTCCCCAAACCATGTTCATTTCCTCTATGTATGGAGACTTTTGAGACACCCTGTGGAGGAACGACAATAAAAGCCCACTTGACTTTAAACTTTAAACTAAACTGCGTTGTGCTTTTTCTTTCAGTTTTGTATTGTGCACGTGTATGCAAACGCTTGCTCTGAGCTGCACAGACTACATAAGATGACTTTTGAAAGGACGTACTGATATCGTGATACTTTTCTTTGGTATTGCCTGGTATCGGATGGAAGAGGAACTTAGTGGCATCGCGCGGTCCTGCTGAGTGCTGAGGGGCCTGAGAAAGGAGGAGTCAGTCCACTTCCTCTCTGTGAGCGGCTGCGGGTTTGCATGTCATGCAGTCCCTCTGAAGGAATGCTCGGTATTTCAGGGCAGTGAAGTCGATTTTCTGACGAGCCTCGTGCGTGCTGTGATGAAGAGCCAGTGAACCGGAGCACGGAGCTGCCCGCCGGTGATGATGAGTCGCGCGCTAAGTCGGCGGAGCGGAAGTTGTTCAGGGAGCGCGCGCGGTGTTTTTTGCTTAGCGGCCCGTTAACGGCGCAGACACCGTCATGGGCCAAACATCAGTGTCCAGCCTGTCTCACGCACCCACCGGTGAGTGTGTTTGTGTGCGTGTAGTTTACTCAGTTGCTCTACAGACTTGGAGGAAGATTTTCAAAGTCACTGACAGTCACTAGAAGGAAAGTTTGGCTACGTCCCAAACCGCATACTAAATAGTAACAAAGTAACACTACACCCACCCAAAGCGTCTTATTTTGACTTGAAGTCGTTTGACAGTCTGCGTTCTGCGTAGGTTTTATTTTCCATTTGCGACTTTCTTCAAACCATTTTTTTTTAGTTCACAAAGCAAGCAAAGTTAGAAGAGAAGCGTGTTTAATGTGTTAAGTCTTTCTCTGAACCTTGTTGTATTTGTGAGTCAGTTAGTATTTACCCTACATGTGTGGGAGAGTGTAAGCATTACTGTAGGGTTTCTGTTCACTTTATATTTGATACTTAATTCACTGAGAAGAAAAATAACAATGCGACATTTTTTTTTTAAGTAGATTGTTCTTCCTAGAGAAGTTAACCTATTTGGATCCTGTTTTTGAAATAGTTCATGTCTTTCTTGACATTAACGGGAACTATAGGCCATAGTGAGGTTTTAATGTCTTTTCAAAGACATCTGTTGTGTTGTCTTGATATTTTTTTTGCATATTTATTGATTCGTCATGATCATTTGTGTATGACATATGCATGTATATTAACATATACATGAAGGAGGAAGAGTTTTAGCAAAAGAAAGTCTATCTATCTATCTATCTATCTATCTATCTAGCCATTGGTCATGGTACAACAAACTAAATATTGACATATTCATAAAATACTACACTTTCTATCAAGAATGCAGTCAGAATGCATTGGTAATGAGCAGTCAGGAAACAGTGCATGAAGTTGAACGGAATAATTCACTTTTATTACTTGTAAATGTAGGCAAGTAGGAATTTTAATACAAAGAACAAAGCAGTGCTCAGGTGGGACAAAAAGTGGTCATCAGTGATTGGTTATTGGCATCAATGGTGATGAGTAATTGGTCATTGGGAACAGTGATGATCTGTTATTGGTATCAATGGTGATGAGTGATTGGTCGTTGGGAACAATGGTGATGAGTGGTTGGTCGTTGGGAACAATGGTGTTCAGTGGTTGGTCGTTGGGAACAATGGTGATGAGTGGTTGGTCGTTGGGAACAATGGTGTTCAGTGGTTGGTCGTTGGGAACAATGGTGATGAGTGATTGGTCGTTGGGAACAATGGTGATGAGTGGTTGGTCGTTGGGAACAATGGTGATGAGTGGTTGGTCGTTGGGAACAATGGTGATGAGTGGTTGGTCGTTGGGAACAATGGTGATGAGTGGTTGGTCGTTGGGAACAATGGTGATGAGTGGTTGGACGTTGGGAACAATGGTGATCAGTGGTTGGTCGTTGGGAATAATGCTGATCAGTGGTTGGTCAAAGGGAAATTATCTTTGAAGTAGCTGTGATGTGAGCTAGAGTGTGCATCAAGTGCCAGGCCATCTGTAAAGTATGCTCAAAAAGTTTGTCTCTTTGTTGAAAATAAAGACATCGAACATAATACAAGGCAAAAATAGACTAATGATAATGTCCTTTTATTGACCGATTAATGGTACTGAACTGGATGTCCATTGATGTCTGTCTTACAGGACTTCTTTACAGTGTTCATGATAGGAGCTAGGGCTCATGATGTCCACAATGCAAAGACAGTTTTTCAAACCAGCTGAGACAATTTTCTTTGGCGACTGTTAAAATAGTGGTGAATTGTATTGTCAAAAAAGGCGAATAAGGTGTTACAAATGAGCTACTAACAAATGAGCCATTAATTGAGCTCAGTTGGCATCTAGCCTTGGGGTCACTTGGTCTTTGTCATCTCTTCCTATTAATTATAGGCAGATGAAAATATAAGTTCCAAAGCTGCAGGTTTGTTGATGACCCTGAAAGTCTTCATCATCGGTGAAGCTCAGCGCTGTCGTGGCTCATCTCCAGACACATCCGAGCCCTTGAAAAAGTGGCATTTTGAATTGCCAATTGCGGCAGCACAGACATTCAAATAAGGTTGGATATTTGCTGCACTGCCACCACTGATTTCCCTCCTTCCTCGACTGTTGTGCTTCTTCTCCGGCTGCTTTAGTCTCTCTCGCCTTTTGACAATCTGCTTCAACTCTTTACAGTATATTGATACAGCTCTACGACATTTTTAACCCTCTTGACATCCTCGTGATCTGGCTTTTTTCCACAGTAAGTAATGTAAAAGTTACGTAAATAAATATAATCTGTGAATGAAAGAGTAGGCTACTGCTTACCTTAGCCATGTTGACTGGTTCTAGACGATGGTGAAGAAGAAGCATGTCTTGGTTTTGTTGGGGTTGGGCTTGTGCACATAAGTCACAATGAGAAAAACAGAAATAACTGGAGGATACAAATGTAGAAAAATGCATTGTAGGTGAAAAACATGTATAGAAATGATCATAAATCAGGCGATGTCTTGGCACCAGGCAATGTATTCATTGTTTTCTATTATTTTGTGTATAACATTTTGTGTCATTTTCTATAACAGCAGACTTCTGAATTCTAACTGCGAGGCAAAATGCAGGTTAATATTAATGCGCTCATTCTAATATGTTATCGTTTCTATAGTAACAGCTACGTTACAAGGACATGTATGGTGGACAGTCCACATAATCAAAGACTAATGATATGGTGAAGTTTTCTGTAAAAGGATTTATTTACATACAGTCCTTGTAACCTTCAGGTGGTTTTCCACCATAGGAAACTCTTCCGGACAGATGACTTCTGGTTTCTCGGTAACATGACTAGCTCACAGGCTGAGGGAAAATCTATTTATACCTGCAATAACGTAAATGATAAAAGGAACTAACTTGTGTTGCGGACATTCCATAACATTGTTAAAAAGCATGATGCGTCATTCATTGGCAGATCCAAAATTGAATCGATGGTAACTGCTGTAGTATAAAACAGTCCCTCCAGGATGTGATCACAGAAATTAGCGCAAAATTGAGGAAACTCCACGATATTCAGATGAGCTTGATATTTCTCAAAATTACCACAGATTTTCCGCAGATTTGAGCCAAGATGTGTCATGTGACATCATCACAACGCGCATTCAGCCAAAGCACCCTTCCATTCACGTGCGTCGAACATGTGTACAGCTAAAAGGTCTCATTTACCAACGAGCATCACTGCGAAAGACCGCAGTTTCGCAATTCAAGTAGTTTTCTGCAAAACAGCACAGATAATTCAGCAAAGTGCATCGCAAATTTTGAAAAAAGCCCCAGCAAAATCAAGTGTTTCTGGCTGCAACAATCACTAAACAACTCAGCAAAAAAAACCCCAGCGAAATCCTCTGGACTGTACAAGAGGAATAAATCATTTCAGGACGTGTTATTGGAAACTAATCAACTTTCGGGTGGTGAAGGCTTCACAACACCATGTTGTTGATTATTTTCCTATAACAGCACGCACTTTTGTATTGTATAACGTACTAATCTGGTTGTGATAGCTGTACATCTCAGCTAGTGAATTATGCATATTTAAAAAAATAAAAATATATAATTCAATAGAACCATTAACCTTATTGATATCCAGACCTCTTACTGTTTGTGCATCCTCTTGTAAGACCTAAACCTCAAAAACTTATATTGAATGTTCCTAACACATCATATCTTATCTAAACTAATGAGAAAGTCAGTAGGTTAAAGTTCATTAAGAAAAAGCAAGCTAGCGGACAAAGCCACATTTCTTTATTTCTTTTCATAATGTCTTTAATGATATTGATTGGGTCAAAACACGAATTGTCCTTATATCAACACAAGAAGCTGTTGTCATGGTGTCCTTATCACTTTATTGGAGCAGGTCATCAAGCACAGTTATGAACATTTACAGCTTCTTTCCGGTCCTTAATGGAAAAAAGTGTTCACTGAAACGGCTCTCTTGTTTCCACTCCGTGTTTATTTATTAGGAACTGAAACATTGAGCTCAGATGGAGGCACAAAAAAATAAACTTCCTTTCCTTCCTTGGCCTCATAAAAGCCCCAAACATCATATTTCATATATTCAACAGAAGGATATATTATTATAACTGAACTGTAGAGCATGATGAGAGTTTAGGGAAAGGACGAGAACTTTTCATTCATTAAAAAAAAACAAAACCTATTAATATTTGTTTAGATTTTCAGAAAAGGAACTACCACTGACTATGGACAGAGAAATGATGTTATATTTGTGACAGCCAAGCTAGATCATAAGATTTGTATTCAAATGACGCTTAACCAAAAGAAATCACACCCACATCTCACCTCTTCCAACAGCCTCTCTCTCCCTCTCTCCCTCTATATTTAGTCAGTGATGCAAGCCAATAGTATGACTAATCTAATAAGAAACAGGTTGCCATGAGAGCGCTGATATGAAAGACGCTGTAAAATACTTCAGTTGAGATCCCACAGTCTTGTCTCTACCATGCTTGTTTTTATTTGAATTTTAAGCTTCCAGACAATTGTCTACATTGTGATGAGCTGTCTGCAGAATTATGTCGTGTGAGAGGAAGGATGTCGAATAAAGTTGTGAAGTTGTGGCAATATCTGTACTTTTATACGCACAGAGATACTTGGCTTGTTTACATCTCGGTCAGATGTAAACTTACTGCTCTTATTTGTTCACAAATTTCAGCTTATAGGCTGTAATAGTCCAGCTGTGCCCCAGCCTGGCCTTCTGAGAGATGCCTCCAGAGACCTTTAACAGATGCTATTAATGATTATTCATTCTTTCAGATGGAAACTACTAGTAGACACGATGTCTCCGAAGGACTCTGGTCGTTTTTTGTACTAAATTGAGCACACAGAACTTGTTTTTTAACTCCATTTGGCATGACTTAACGCTACTTAGACACTTGACACTAGTGAACCCATGGGCCAGTGACTCTATGATTATGCTGATATTTTGAAGTCTGTGCTGAAAAGGTCATAGTGGTGGTAGCGCTCGGTATGTTCCTATAACACATGCTCACTAATGAACGCTGTCAGTGCAAAGTGAAGGACTTCTCAGAAATGTGTTGGTGATAGTGCTGTCCCGATTGTAAAGAGGAGGAGGGGGTTGATGTAGAACATTAGTGTGGTCAGCTTCAGCATTTTAGACTGAAAGAAGCTGTAAAGGAAGATGTTTAAACAAGCAGAGATCCACATGTTTGATTCATATGTAGCGACTAAATGACCAGATTTTTTGAGCAAATTTCTGTTTTGTCCACTCAGGCAGATGTATTCTTGAACCTTTTTTTTTTTTTTACATATTTAAAAATTGTGAGTTGTCTCAGTAAGGTGTTTTTCCCCTCAAACGTGTTTGGCCAAGTCTAGACATTACTCTGCTTCAGAATGGATGTTTCGGATCATTCTGGGCCTTTGTCTTTTAAATTAATAGCCTTGTAAAGTTTTCCTGATCAATTTGAGCAACTTTAGGAATATAATTCTTGCACCAAGATAGTACACACACATTTTGTACAGCAAAAGAGTTTCCAGCTCATAAGGCTAGTGAATCATTTGCTTACATTTTTTAAATACTTCACTTAATGGATCTTTTTTAGAAAATGAGGATAAGTAGAGATAATGGGAGGAAAATGCTTAGATCAGAACCAAAAATTGGACGTCAGCATCTCCTGGCTATTCATTTATTCATTCGTTCATTCATCTTTATAACCACTTTATCATAGTCATGATGGATCCGGAGTCTATCCGTGGAACACTGGGCGCAAGGCAAGGGATTCACACTGGCAGCAGACCATCATAAACATTCACACCTAGGGACCATTTAGCATAGTTTATGGAGGTGAGAGGAACCCGAGAACCCGGAGAAATCCCGTGTGGGCACAGGGAGAACATGCACAGACAATAACTAGAGCTCATGATCAAACCAGGGACCCTGGATCTGTGAGGTGGTAATACTACGCTTCCCTCTACAGCGATGTGCTTCCTTTTCCTCACTGTGCTTAAGTGATATTATGCTTATTTTGAGCTCATTAAAGGAGTTAATACTAGCGTGCTACTTTGGGAATAACAAGAATCTTTGGGAATATTTTTACTCTTTAAAGAGGAATGTCTGTTAATGTAATCATTTCTCAGTTGATTGTGCAGGCTGTTGTTTTTGGCTGGGTTTAGTCAGATTACTGCATTATATGGCGGGTCTAATATCCCATCGAGTCAGAAGGAAACCCGCCTCTCCTGCCTGATTAGTTATCACTGGATGCTTCGAATTTGGCACAAAAAAAAATTGCTAATGCATCATGGTGGCTTGAAAACATGGGTTCAGATCAACAACAAATGAACACTTGCGTTAGGGTTTGTCTGTTGCTGTCTAATGTCAGTATGTAGGCATACTTTGCTATACTTCAGACAGGACTTTTGCTATACTTCATGTACATTTGCTTGTCTGATTAGTGGTTAGTGTTTTGACATTTGCTGTGACATTTGCTTCTCCTGCAAGTTACTTTCATTCACATTCTCAGTCATTCAAAATGTCACTGTACTGAATGTCAGATATTTGCTCCCATTTGTTTCATCTATTCATTAGCTGTGGATGTGGTTTCTTCACAGTGGAAGGACTGGAAAAAGCTTCTCTGGCCAACTGTGATGTGGTAGTCGGAGGTTCCCAGTCCTCTCAGCTGAAAGGGAAGGGGAAACTGTCCTCTCTAGGCAAAATCTTCAAACCCTGGAAGTGGCGGAAGAAAAGAACCAGCGATAAGTTCCAGGACCTCTCTAAAGGTAGACTATGGCTACTTGTCTTCATTGTCTCTACAACAAGATGTTTGTTTGTTTGTTTATCTATCTATTGTTTTGATCTATCTATCTGTCTATCTATCTATCTATATATCTATCTATCCTATAAAGGATAGGAATTGTTTTTTGTTGTGTCGCAATTGTCTTCATCCCTCACATAGGTTAATGCATTTTTCATTGAAAATGTCAACACTACTAAACATTTCTGATTAAACACAAACATGCCTATGAGTGCAAAAATATACCAAGATACTTCACAATACATATTGTTCATCACAACGTTTAGTTGTGATGAAGTTTTGTCAAAATTGATCAAGTTTCTAATCCAGTATTTAAAGAAAAAACATAGTTTTGAATTGAAACGAGGGAAGCTCTACAATTTTTACAATACACGTGACTAATAGTCTATTGACTTTAATTAAAATGAGTCATGTCCCAGGGCATCATAAGTATAGCGTTTGTGCTATAATTAATGTTTCTCTCCCATCTGCCCTTCTAGTTTTAGAGAGGAAAATTTCCACCAGACAAACCCGTGAGGAACTCATCAGGAAGGGGGTTCTTATAGCAGACCAAGGTTGTATTTTCTCTCAATAAAACATTCATGCGTGTGATATTTGTAATTGATGTGTTAAGGTTGAGTAATTGGGTTGCTTGTCTTCCTTGTGTTGGAGGTCATCCTGTGAACATTTCTCATTTCTGTGTAGAGCAGAAAACAGGGAACATACTCATTTGTGTGTGACAGAAACATCTGTGTGTGACAGAAACTACAATTGAAACCATCAAAGATCCTTGTTGGACTGAACAAGCAGTAACTGTCATATAATGAAAGCAAAAGCGTGTTAGGTGCTACTTACAGCAGAATTGTGTTTGAGTGTGTTTAATAAGCGGTTCCTTGATTTAGTTTGTTAGTTAAGTGTTTTTAATAAACGCTTCATTTATTTAGTTTGTTAGTTTATTTAGTTTGTTGTGTTTAATAAACACTTAATTTGTTTAGTTTGTTAGTTAAGTGTGTTTAAGAATCGTTTCCTTTATTTAATTTGTTAGTTAAGTGTGTTTAAGAATCATTTCCTTTATTTAGTTTGTTGTGTTTAATAAACACTTAATTTGTTTAGTTTGTTAGTTAAGTGAGTTTAAGAATCGTTTCCTTTATTTGGCTTGTTAGTTAAGTGTGTTTAAGAATCGTTTCCTTTATTTAGTTTGTTAAGGATATAGACATACAGTATTTGATTAATGATTAAGTTAATGATTTAGAGTATAGATAATGACCACGTCGTTTGCATTTTCTCAGAGGATGCAGTGAACACAGAGACTCTAAATGGACATGCAGTTCCCAGTGGAGTTAAAGAAGAGGTCAAAGTGGACATTGAGTCCCCAGAAACTCCCGCTGAGGAGAAGACTGTGATTACGCCAGAGGCTGATGACACAGAAGGTGACATATTTTTAGACTGTGTTCTCATTTGTGTGTGTAAGTTTGTCCTTGCCTTTTTTACCTCTGTGTGTGTGTGTGTATGTGTGTGTGTGTATTTGCTATCCTACCTAGTCATCTACAGCAGTGGTTCTCAAATTGGAGTTCAGTGACCCCAGGGGTTAGTGAAGCATAGCCATGGTACATGTTTTTTTTTGTACATTTTATTTTTATAGATATTAACCTATTTCAGTGGGTTTAATCAAAACTTCAGTAACTAAAAACATGTAAGACTAGAAGTAATGTTAACTTGGCTCTGTCGGTGGAGAGTTAGAATAATTAAAAAAAAAAAAAAACCCTCTATTGCTCTATTGTGCATGTTCAAATAATGTAGATGAAATACATTTGTAAAGTTAAAGTGGTCCCTAGATACAAAATAGTTTAGGAACCTTACAGAAACCTGTAGATCTGGGCAGAAATCTACAGAAATATTAAATATACTTGTTGATTGTACACAAACGTTATAGTTGCTTATTTGCTACTATTTCTAGCAGCTATATTTTTAAACTATATTTTTATTGTTAACACATGATTATTAAGCTTTACTTTGAAATGTGAAATGGCGTGGATCTACTTGATGGCTTTACACTTTTTGTGCTTTGTATATTGTACGGCACATTGAGACAGGTGGTCTTTGTGCATGTTAGAGCAGATTTGGTCGTTGCATAATGTACAGTTGTGTGCAAAAGTTTCCATACCCTTCGGACAAATTGAAAAAGACAAGTGAACTTTATACCAACTGTTTATACTGACATTTTGTGTGTTAGTTCTTATTGATGGTTCTTCATCATCATATAAGATAAGTAGTCCAATAGTGTATATTGAGATAATAAGAATTTGCCCTAATAACCGTCTCCAACCTCTGTTGTATCATCTGAGCAGCTTTGAGATCCTCTCAGTTGTAATATTCTTCCTGTTCTTCATGATATATTTGATATATAACCCAAAAGGGTCAGCAAAATCCTTTTTGTCTTGCTGCCAGATTCACCCACATGTCACTTTTAACTTCTTGCAATTCATTTTTTTTTGTAGAAAAAGAAAACCTTTCTTTCACCGTGAAATAATTAGTGGATGCGAACTTTTGCACTCGGCTGTATCTGATCACCGTTCTGCAGTAGTGGGTGAATATGTAGGTGACTCATGCACTCGTTAAATGATTGACATTTATTCACAGTGAGAAACTTGCAACCTAGAGCATTTTGTGCATCAGTTTTTGTCATGTTCTGATGCAGCAGTGTGGCCTGAGCAGAGTAGGTTTGCCTGGCACTGCTACAGTAACAGCTGAAAGATACATCAAGCCCATTTTCTATTCAACACGTACAGATTTGAGACCGTTCCCTTTCTTTCTTTTCCAGTGGGATCGTCTCGGTTCAGAAAATGTCTCATGTGCCATCTGAACCATTGCTTTTTCCTTTAGTTAAAGTAGTGAGAATGTCACTATGTTTTTTGTGCAGAGAAAGACGCATATTCAGCATTTTGCTCATTTCAGCGGTATTTCGTCTGGCTTGTCTTGTCTTAAGCACTTTGTACAGACATATCACTTCTGATCAAATTTGAATAGTTCTCGGAACTGAATTTACAGGAAAATGCCTTGCTAATGAAAAGTGACTTCCTTCCCTCTTGAGATTTGCAGTGTCGCTTCGTTTTATCCACTTGGGCTAATTGTACTGCACTGACTCAGAATTTGTTAATCGTAATTGGATAAAACTACTGGTTTTCCCAAAGCTCTGTGTCCATCTGTCTGTCCATCTGTCTGTCTGGGTCTGTGCCGGTTTTCATTTCATTTTCATTTCTGACACGCCAGAGTGCTCTGGTCCTGTCTCTGCTCCTGTAAAAAAGAAAGAAAACACATGCAGCCCACAGGCCAGCGCGTCTGGAGCTCAGAGACCCGCTGCTAAAAAACAACCGGCCGCATCCAGCAAGGCCTCGAGCGGGGCGGCAGGCGCAGGGGTGAGGAAGGATGCCAAGACAGTGGTTAAAAAGGTACAGAAGGGCGCGAATAAACAGGCTTCCGCTCCTCCACCCAATCAAAATACACGAAGCACAGCTCGTGGGAACGGTGAGTATGTGGGGTTTAAGTAGTGACGGAGCATCGTGCTTGCATGTGTGCCGTGCATGGAGGAGCCCTGTTTGTTACTAAGCATAATCCCTAACAAGTTTATTCCCTTTTATACTACAGTGCTGTTGAATTCTCAAATCTGATTGGTCAGAGTGTTGATTTAATATTCTACAACAGCAACTCAGTAGTGGCAGCTGTAATTCAAATCACAGGTTTATTTTAATGTGCTTGTTGTAAGTAATGGTTTCTATAATCTAAGACTAATAATCTATAATCTGGACACATTAACATCCTTTGTTAGTTAACACCCAAGACTTTGTTTACCTATAACACTTGCCAAGTTACCTAGCCGACTAGCTACCTTCTAGTAAACTAACTTGTATTTATCACACACAAACCGAAATGAGATTTTAATAATACTAGGAAATAAAAGCTGAAATTCGAAACTCTCTTGTCATATTCATGTTTTGATCTCAAACCCAAACGTCTTCAGGTTATAGCACAAACAAATGAATTGGCCTTACCGATAGTTTCAGAGGGGACTGTTTGACTGATTTTTATTTCCATGTTCTCAGCGTTTTATTTAATAGTAGCCAAACCTGTCAGAACTGACTATATTACATTTTGTCTGCCATCAACATTAGGTAAGTTAGCTCGTGAGCTAGCTCAGCATGCAGGTTCTGTTGTTTCTACCACATGCTCCTCTAATGTAATGGCATAAGCATTATGATAGGTTCAAGCTGTAGAGCTTAGTTTGTGACTGAGTTCAAATGCAGCAATCATTCTTTTCACAAAAACACAAAGAATCGGTTTGAAATTTAGAAATGCGAATTTTGCGCTATATACAAATTTTACTCTAACACTAATCTATATCATTATAATGATCTGAGATCAGATTTACAGTGGTCAGTATATTTCTGCATAAATATCATCATCAGATATGTAATATTGGATCATTTTACTAAATAATAATTAAATGACCGAGTAGAATCTTTTTTTTTTTTTTATGTCTCATTTGTTTAATTGGATTCTCTTTATCTACTTTTAGGACTTGTGTGAAAATCTGATGATGTTTTAGGTCATATTTATTGAGAAATATAGAAACTCTCAAGCGCCACTGTACTTTAACAAAAAAAAAACAAATTGTAGTTGTGTTATTGGTTGGGTTATGTCAACACTCGGTTCAACTGAATCTTTTTGGCTAAAAATGGAAATAAGGAAATAGATGCTGAGAATGCTACATCACGTGACACACCTTCTCCATTTTCACTTTTGAGTGGTGCTTCATGCTTGTTCACATTTGTGTGCATTAATGTGTGTCTGTGTATTGTGTGATGGGTTATTCAAGAACGGATGTAGTAACTCTTATTATTGATTTGTGCGATGTTGGTGTGAGTGCATGAGAAGCTTTGTGTTTGATGAACAGCATCACTGCCTGCATTTCTGTCGCTTCTGTATATGACAGGAAGTGTGCAGTCAGAGAATGACAGAGTTGCCTTGATTTGCATGTTCTTTGTTTAATACATGTTGGTTGCATGCATTCTGTGTACAGAGAAACAAGAATGTTTCTGTAGTCTGTGCCGCTGTATAGAGCTTGTGGTGTGTGATATCATCAGCATCTTTCTTTTAAAGGAATCTTTATGAACATGACATTATGGGATGGTTTTCCCTTCAGGCTTTTAATGTTTAGCATTGTGTTCATTCCTGTTAATTTGCATTTATAGAGGTCAGACTCTACATGAACTAGACTCTCTGATAAACAGCTTCGTAGCGATTTCCGAGAATCTATTCGATGTGATCAAATTATGTATGCATTATTTTTTTTTTCCCCCCAAGAAGTATTATTTATGGCACTGTTGCCAGTCAGGTGAACAGAAAAATCAATGTTACTAGACTAAATATAGCAATGAGACCCAGACTATGAGTCTTTTCCATTCACTTTCAGTCTGCACCAGCTCCATGAGACAACTCGTATCTATCAAAACACAAAACACCAGATTCATCCTGTTCTACAATTTTTTTTGGTCCTTTTTGTGTCGTGTTTTTCACGATCACTCAGGAGTGAAGTGTAAGCCGTGTAAATTGCGTCATCTTAATAGAAACTTCGAAATTTAGATCAATTCTCGCTGTCTCAGGTCTCATTTTAAATGAACTGTGTTGTAATTACAGCTGCACAGGTGCCAATATCTGCAGTTTATAGCATTAAGGTTTTGAATATTTGGCCCCCTTGCTACAATGATACAGAAAAATCCTGAAAACAAATTTTTTTTTTTCAGCTAAAGCAGCAGTCAGACCAAACGCAAATAAAATTCACCCTGCGGAAAAGGCAGTTTTCTGAAGAGCAAGGGTTGCATTATGTGAAAGATTCTTATTTGCATCTGGTGGTGGTTACTTTTGCTTCTTGCCAACGTCATTTAGGTGAAATTTGAGCTCTGAATTGATAACCCTCGATTTTATAAGTCAATAGATAACAATAAGGCAGGACTGTGGTGTTTGTTCAGTGCTACTAATTATTGGTCACACTAGGGCTGCACGATAAATTGTATTTTAACTGCGATCATGATTTCAGCCTCCCACTATTAAATAAGCATAATCGTCTGCGATATTAATGTTTGCAAGCAGAAAACATCAGCCCAGTAAGCTTGCAAATTGTTCGTTCTTCTTATAGACCGAGCCTACAGATGATAAACGGAATCACAATTCACAATCACAAGTTATTTTTTTGCCTCGAGTGACCTATCGTGCTCTCTTTGGAAGTTTGCTAGTGACCAATCAGAGTTTTGTTTTCAAGCACACTTTGAAATACCTTGTCGCAGTTCACGGCCTGATGTGCACAGCACAGCAGCGGCAGATACCCAAATTAAAGCATGCAGTCATTCTGCTTGACGGAACAAACAAAATGGCAGAGCAACAAGAAGAAGGTGAGGGACGTACATTAGTTCCTAAAAGGCATGATCCTCCATTGTTTGGAAGTATTTCGAATTTAGAGAATGTGATGTTGACCAGGTGCAAGTCCTGTGCAAAATGTGCTTCCATGCTTTATAACATGTTTTATTAATTTGGCTGTAAAAAAAATAAAAAAATAAAAAAGTGCATTAAATATGTTGAAGCGAAAAAAAAAGTTATTAATTGACAGAATAATCGTGATTATTAATTGTAATAAAAATTTTGAGCAACATATTATTTGAACCAAAATCATTTTAACCGTTATCGTGCAGCGCTAGGGTCACACTGCACTTTTGCCATTTCCTTTCTGCTGCTTGGTGCACATCTGAAAAAAAAATTAGCCATGCTGTCCATCAACATACACTAGGGTTTTTGTTGTAAATGTTATTCCTAGTATTATCTTATCACCACTGTTGCTGGATCAACACCATCCCACATATTCCACTGACATTTCTGTAAATAGTTTTTATAATTCTTCATGAAATCATGTGTGGGGGTGTTGCTCTGTTCACACATGTAGGGCTTTAAAAACTCCTGAGTGGTGTGGATCGGACAAAAGTTTGCTTACGTTAATGTTAATAACGTCTTGCTTGCGTTCCGTGTTCGGTGTAAATTTCAATTAACCTAGAAATAGCTCTTGTTGTGATATGTTCCTTTTAGGATTTTTTTGCTCATTTCTATAATCACTGGTACTGTGAGTGTTTTTTTTTCTTCATATAGTCCTCCTTTTGTTTCTGAAATTCTCAGCAACAAAGCTTTGTTCTCACTCAGTGCCATTTCCTGACAGCTAAATCCAGCACTCCTAAGAAAACGGCTGGTTCGTCTAAGAGTTCCTCTCAGGCCTCTTCAACAACCAGTGTGAAGAACGTCAAAGATGGCACCTCTGAACTCACTCCAGCAGAGAGCAAGCATGGAAAGAAAGCCAGATCACCTCAGCCCCGTCCCAAAGCCTCGATTGGGTCTGAAAACCCAGCTGAGGGCAACTCTTCCACTAAAGACCAAAGACATAGCCGCCTGGCCTCCGGTGCTGATGGGAAGTCTGTTAAGGAGATGTCTCAGGTTGACGAAGGTGCTAAGAAACAGTCGGAAACGTCAGCGCCAGAGAAAAGTCAGCCGCATGTAAACAAAACCATAGAAGAGACGGCATTTACAGAAAGTGCACTTTCCTCAGACACACCGGGAGAGAATCAGAGCACAGAGAAAGTAACCAAGGACACGAGGACTGGAGCAGATGGAGACCCACAGTGAGTACAATATAAACTGTCACTGTCTACTCAGCTGTTCCTGTTTGATAAGTGTATAGGCACACCCTTATAATTTCTCATATAAATACAGTACGTGCACAGTTTTGTTTATTTCTGTGTCCTTTCACAGCTGTTTCATTATATTCTTTTTGTTTCCATGTTTCGAAGGTTGATTGTCATTTTCACTGCTTATTGCAGCATTGTTTAATTATCAAATCGAATTGGCCAGACGGTGTTGATCAATTTTTTTTAATAACAGCAGGTCTGACAGTAGCGCCCGCTGTAATTCATATCACAGGTTTGTATTAATGCGCTCATTCTAATATGTTCTCGTTTCTATAGTAACAGCTCATTCACAGGGACGTATATGACGGATGGGCAACATTATCTAAAACTAATAATTATCAGAATAAACCAGTACTGTTATTTAGCAAAGAAAAGCACAGTGTAATAGTTTATATGGTGAAGCATTCTGTAAGGAGATGTTTATTTAACAGTAGTGTCAGTGCTTTGTAACAGTCGGTATGTTTTCTGCTCTGCAGAGGACTTTACTCTTTCCAGTTTCACTGTAACGTGACAAGTTGACAGCATGACAACATGTTTTTTTGTCTTATTAAGTTCAAGAGAGAGAAAAAAGGCTGCTGAGGAAACAAGTGTTTATATCTGTTATGATGTAAACGATCACAGGAAGTAACTTGTCTCACAGTTGTTCCACAACATTCAGTGTAACTGAAAGTGTACAATTAAAAAAAAGTCTTTTAATTATTTTTAAAAAAATGTAGTCTGTGTAAAATTGCTGAGGTAAAAGAGGAATAAAACGCTTCAGGATGTGAAGCTATAGGAAAATAATTCACTTCTGGGTGGTAAGAGTAACTCCACTTTGAGTGTGGGTCGCATCATGAGTTATTTACCTGTAACATCACACCCACATATTGTTCCTTACATATCAGCTTGGCAGTGTGAATGGGTTCTTGTGGCATTGGCCAGATTACCATCTGACCAACATCTGTGACCTAATTTCCTGTGTTGTAACTCTGGGTAAAAACAATATTTGAAATAAAACCGCTTACATGCATGTGGAACATCTAACATGCACAATGAACATGGTGCATTTTTCTGTCATCTGCTCCCTGAAACTGCCCGAGGAAGTAATGTAAAGCCACGCTAATGCGGCATTACATTACATATTACATATTGTGAATTGGGAAATTAGAAGGATTGTAAGCACATTGTAGACTCAAAGGTTGTTTTTTTTTTCTGGCTTCAGATGTATTTGTGGTCTACAGGCTGTGTTGAATTAAAGTGACTCTGCTGTGTTTGGTCATTTGTAGAACTGAAGGAAGCAGGAAACCACAGGGTGTCAATGTGGAAAGTCCAGAAGTGACCGTTATCCCTAATGCCGTTAGAGAGACGGCGGCTAGTGACTCTGACTCAGACGGACCCATACTCTATAAAGACGAGGAAGAGGAGGATGAAGAGGATGAGTACACCTCCAGTATGTGTTTTCCTCTTGTGGTGTAATATTACAGAATTTATTTTCTGAAAGTGGTGATTGTCTATAGTGGTGATCACAATAAAATCAGATTAACATCCTTTTTGTGCAGATGAAATAAAAACAGAATTCTTGTAAAAAACAAACAAACAAACAAACAAAAATCTTGTGAAACAGCACTCCTACAGGGCTACCTGGGTGTTTTCTGTTTGTTTCATTTTATTTTTATTTTTGTTTTGTTTTGGTGGGTTGTTTGTTTTTGTTTGTTTTTTCTTTCCCTGGCCTGTCTTTCATTTGCAGAATGAGGCTAATTTACAGCGGGCTCTGACACAAATATTTCTAGATTGTTTAATTCTGTCCGTCAAATGTGGACGATGTTCTGTTTTATCAGCAACATGGCAATAAAAGTGAAACATTTAGAATAAGGGACACGGTTTTGTCGAAGCCAAACCCCCTATGGATATTTTCTGACTTTAATCAGAGCATAAAAAAAGTGATCTTGACATATTTTGAGTATCAAGGTGAATACTTTTTTGATTTGGCTACTTTGACCAAGTGAATGTTTCTGATATTAGCAAATTACCAGCAGAATTGAATGTAACTTACATTTGCATATAGGAAATGTCTGGCCTTTTTCTTCATACACATGCACTTTGTGAGTATAAACATGCATTCTTTGCATAGAAAACACAAAAAATCTTCCACCTTCATAAACACGAGTGAGTTAGAAGGCATGAGGTGAGCATCTAAAAAAAATAAAATAAAAACCTACTGGAAAATCCTTTCAAATTGAATTCATTTAGATTCTTTTGTTTCAGTTTTGTTTTAAATTATGGAAGGGTTATATTTATATAATGATAACTAAACACATTTATATCATACTTCAGTCTTAAACTGCTGGCAAAACAATACTGCTATATTCAAAGATCTGAAATTTTAAAATCCTATTAAAAAAACCCCAAACCAATTGAACAGAAAATAAGGGGAAATCAAACATTCAGTACATAAATATATTTATGTGAATCGATCACTGTTATATTCATTGTGATTTATCACAATCAAATTAATATTATATAGTCATGATATTTTCTTTTTTTCCCCTCAATTTTAAATCAGTTATCTGCTTGTAGTCATGTAGTGAGAAACTCATCGAAAATAGACTTTTTTTTTGGGGGGGGGGGGGGGGGGGGTATTATTAGCTCTTTTCTATACCAAAATGTTTGTTTGCTAACAATACGAGACTCAGGAAATGTCACTGTCAGAATCTGGAAGCATGTTCAGAAGGTTTATTTTGTTGGCTTAAGCCCTTTGGCATGTCCTGTTACTTATTCAAACAAAGAATTGCATTCAGCTACATTGCCAAGACCTGAGTTTTGCACATTAATCCACCAAATAATGTACTGCGGTTTTGGTGTAATTGTGTTTGCTGTGTATTTTCTGTATAACCCAACTCTAGCAACCTAACGTTTACTAGTCACTCCTGTCCTTCCTTTTTCTCTCCCTCGCTCCGTCTTGCTTTCTGTTCTTTCTGTCTTTCTAATTTTACCTCCACCCTCATTTTATGGCATTTTTAATGGTGGCAGAACCCAAGTGCCTGAGAGAGATTAGAGCGAATATTTGTTTCCATAGGCTCCCTTGCCAGTAAAATCCGCCGCAGAGACACGCTTGCCATCAAACTCGGCAACAGGCCCAGCAAGAAAGAGTTGGAAGAGAAGAACATCCTTCCAAGGACGTCAGAGACGGAGAGACAGGAACTGCGGCAACAGATTCACTGTAAACTAGTGAGGTGACGTTGACCCAGCACCTGCAGAACACTTTGTTTTTAGTCTAACTGAGTACCAAACTGTCAAACATCTACACATTCCAGCTAAAGATGGAAAGCACAGTATATTTTTAAAGCCTCCATCAGGAATTGCTGAATTACCTGAAACTGCAGTTTGTTACTTTCCTGTTATTCAGAGCTGAGGAGTTTGTTTAGTCCTGACTGGGAATCTTTGCAGTCTGTTAGATCAAACTGAGAGGCAGAACTCAATATGGCTCTCCATATTTAATCTCCAGATTTGTCATTAGCGCAGTGATTGACAGGTTGTGTTCTCCCACTGCAGACGACTCAGCCAGAGGCCCACCACTGAAGAGCTGGAGCAGAGGAACATCCTAAAACGTGAGTAAGCCCTTGTATTCCAGGTTACGCCTGTGAAAACATCATATTGACATGAAAAGCCTCTGTTTGCAGTAGAAGAGTTTTAACAGGCGTTCAACAATCGCTTTGACACCGTGTTGGGTTAAAGATAGTGATGTAGGGCTTTTGAATTAGCATTCATTGTTAGCCAGTGAAGCAAGTGCCAGACTCTATTGTTTTGTTCACTGTGACTCGCACAGGTCTAGAAAGTCTAGAAATGTGATATTTGAAGATGCTCATTTGCAGATCTTGAAAAGTATGGAAATTCAGAAAAATGAAAGAAAGAACAGACGTTCTTAGTGAGGAATTTCAAAATATAGCCACATTAAGCACATTTCTAGTGCAAATGTCATTAAATTGCTCTGGAAGTGACCTAAAGAAACGGAAGCTACAAATAATTTCATCTTGGCAGGCAAAAATCTCACTATACATTGAGGTAGGAGTCTGGTAACCTTTATGAACCAACCTACTATAGTAACAGCCTAAAGAGAGTCAACAGATCATAGTGGTCACTTAACCTTTCTTTAAAATTAGCAGTAGACATGTCAGATCATATTATATCACATAACATGAGTCTAAGTGGGGGGATGATTTATCTTTTTTTTTTTTTTTTAAACTCTGGGGTCAGTGGGCAGTGGTAGCTCAGCGGTTAAGGTGTAGGTCTACTGCTCAGAAGGTTGCGAGTACAAATCCCAGCTCTGCCAAGCTGCCATTGTTGGGCCCTTGAGCAAGACCCTTAACCCTCAATTGCTCAGATGTATGAATGAGATAAATGTCAGTCGCTTTGGATAAGGGCATCTGTCAAATACCATAAATGGGACGTCTTACATACATACACGTGTGTGTGTGTGTATATATATATATATATATATGAAGTCCCAGATATTCCTTCATTCATCTTTAGTAAGTGCTTAATCCTGATCAGTGTCACAATGGATACGGTCTATTCCAGGAACACTGAACGTAAGATGGGAATAGCTGAGTTACAGGTTGTCTGGAAACGAAGACTAAACACCTACCTCTTCACCAATCACTTTAAATTAGCACTTTGTTTTCGTACCGTACTAACTTTCCCAGCAGGGTTTTTAGACTGATGGTACTCCCTGACCTAGTGACGAAGCATGAGGATGCGTTTTGAAAGAGACCACAACGCATGTCTGTAGGTCTCTCTGAATAAAGACATCTGCCAAATGCCGTAAATATAAATGGGGATACACACTGAAAGGCCCGCCGGTCCATTTCAGGGCACCATTCATACATTCATTCACCTTGGGGCAGTGTAGAGATGCCAATCCATCTACCGGCCTGTTTTTAGGAGGTCTGAGGAAACCAACAGACATAACGTGAATCTCCGCACAGACAGAATCCCAAGCTCAGGATCCAACCAGGTGCTCTGGAGTTGTGAGATTTCAATACTACATGCTGTGCTATGTTGTTGCGTTTTCTCTTGTTCAAATAATATAGACTCAAGACACTAAGTTTCATCCCTTATTCCTTGCATTAAACATCAACTAATTTTATATGATGCAGTTCATGACTTTAAAAAGTAGCAAAACTAAAATGAGCAAAGTCTTAAAACTGTATGGAAAGAGTAAGAAGTTCTCACTAAGAACCCACTTCTCCCTGGATGGTTTCAGCTCTTTTATAGAGTATTTGCTATTTTCATCAAGGGCCGTCGAAACTACATATGAAACCTGTGAGGTATTTTGTAGAACTGCATAATCCACTGTCAGGTGCCTATTTCTCTTGGAGGAGAACAGTAATTACTCGCCTGAGCTACCTGAAATCTAAGCATCTACATTAGCCAGGATGAAAGAGGCGGCCTGAGTCACCCCAATTTCACACATTTTATACTGAGAGAAGCAAGAATAATGAAGCACAGAATGAACTGCAAAGCATTGTCAAAATGTCATTCTATTCTAAGCACTGGTGTTAAGATGTAAAGGAATTGCGCAAACCGGTGGACGGTTAATTCAGTGTGACTGATGGGGAAAGAAGCAGCGTGTCCGTTTGCTCTCGACCACTGAAGTGCACTCAGGCTGTATGTTCGGGCCGGAGGCTGAGACTGAGACTCTCATTCAACATGGAAAAATACCATCAAGTCTGTCTCAGGCACTCAGATTTTCATTTGTCATTATCAGTAATTCCGTCCCCTCAGACTTGTAGACTTTTAAACAGGAATCAGGGTTTAAGAGGTTACAAACTGGCACTTTAAAAAAAAAAAAAAAAAAAAAAGATCTACTATGAAGCACCCAGACTTATGCTCATCTTGCAGGTGACACATCCCGGCTTTGTCAGTTTTACTAATATATTGTAAGGCATATCACAATCACAGTATAATCGCTATATACTGTTTGTCAGTGTCATACCTGGACAAATATAGTGTGAGCTATGTGGCTTTTGTGGTTTTTGCTGGTTAATCATAGAGATATCATTAACGAGTGCAACATAAGAGTGAAATCTTTTTATTATTATTTTCTGTTCCATAACTGCAGAGAAAAATGAGGAAGAGGAGCATGAAGCCAAGCAAGAAATTAAAAGGCGGCTTTCTCGGAAGGTATCACACATTTCAACTTTCTCTCTTTTTACCAAATGCATCTTACATTTAAAAACTCTAATCTTTAATCCTTCGCGGTTTAACTTCAGTAATTAAGTGTTTTTATTAGTCTCAAACACACTGTATAAATTCTAAGGTTACTGGCACGTTGTGACTACGCTGTCACCAGCTGTATATTTGTATTTGTGGTGCACTGCGCCATCTGGTGGATGTGAAGTGTACAACCTGTAAAATGTGAGGTTTAATTGTCATCAAAGAAAATCCGTATTGAATGGCATGTATGTTTTGTATGTAGCTGCCTAACTGAATTACTTGTGTGTATGGAGCTGAAGCTGTGAGTTTGCTATAGGGTCTAAGTGAAAGACAAATGATTTGTTGATTCACTGGAGAAAAAAGGTCCCCTTTAATCTGTGAAGTAATGAAGCGCAATAATTTTGAGCATGCTGTCTACCCTGCTTGTGCACATATTTAAAAGTTAGTCCTGAAATTAAATAAGTTTGCCATCTACAAGATTTAGCCATTAGGTTAACTAATTAACTAACTAACTACATTTTCAAAGAGTCTCTAGTTACAATTCACTGTGGAGCATTTCAGAACATTTATGTTTGTTGTGGTTTTTGTTTGTTTGTTTGTTTGTTTGACTGTAGCTGAGTCTCCGGCCCACAGTCGCTGAGTTAGTAGCACGGAGGATCTTGCGGTTTAACGAGTATGTAGAAGTGACTGAGGCGAAAGATTATGATCGGCGTGCTGACAAGCCCTGGACCAGGCTGACACCTGCAGACAAAGTGAGACTTTCACAAATTCTCCCTTTTCTCATACCGATTGTTCTGATAAACAATCATATAACCATCACGACCATGGTATAAATGGAAGATATAGAACCTGTCATTGCGTAGTAGTTAGATTGAAAGGATCCAGGATGAAAGAGAGGAAAACACAGACAGCATACTGGGCAACTCCATCCATAAATATGAGTAACCAAAGTTTATATTGGGCTGACTTCTCAAAGTTAATGTGTTATTCCACTAATTGTTTTACAGTGTTTTACTATTGTGTAGTATTGTAACATGTTCGTGCTGCCTCCTAATGGCCATTGCACAAGTGTTCAGGTAAAATGTTTTGGATAAAAAAAACTTTGATGTTGCTAATCAAAACGGATTGTATTAATTGTGTTAAAGTTGTAAATCATATGCAGAATTTTTAAACCAAACCAAAACCTGTAGGTTTAAACAGTGATATAGACATTTAGCATAAGTGGAAAGCTCAGCTTGTCATTTCTCAACATGCGAATTTCAACAATTATTAATGGAAGGACTAAATGAGGTTGGGATGAACTGGAATAGAAAAGTTTTGGTTAGATGTTATTTCTGGATGAATTGTGGACATACTTATCTTTTTTTCTTCTTTTTTTTTTGGGCAGGCTGCTATACGTAAAGAACTTAACGAGTTTAAAAGCAAAGAGATGGAAGTTCATGAAGAGAGCAAACAATTTACTAGGTAAGTCAGTGTACTGTATAGCAGCATATGTGCACACACAAAATGAATTATTTTTCATTTTGTGTGTATGATGTAGCCATGTGATACTACATAGTTAAACAATTCATAATATTTGCACCCAAAATTTTTTATTTAATTTTTTTATGTTTTTGAGATCTTAATTTGCTACCTTGGGTTGTATAAAATAATGTCCATGTTTTGCAGAATATCTGTTCTCCTTTAAAGAAAACCTGCATATATTTGAACAAATAATCTGATCATGCAAATTATACCTCAAGTAGGTGTAATATATGAAAAGAAAATGTTTATATGCATACAGACTGGTCCATAAGTATTTGGATTTTTTTTTTCGTGCCAAATGTATTGTTATTTTAGCTATCTAACACAGTATATTGGGGTTGAAATTAAATAATGAATATGGAAACTGAAAGCAGAATGCCCCAAGAATAAGCAGGACCTGGAGACAGCTGCAATAAAGGCCTGGCAGAGCATCACCAGGGAAGAAACCTGCATCTGGTGATGTCTATGGGTTTCAGACTTCATTCAGTTATTGACTTCAAAGGATTTGCAGCCAAGTATCAGAAATGACAATCTAACTTATGATTGTTATTTTGTCCGATAATTTTTGGTCCCTTAAAAAATGGAGGTGGGAGGGGGGCATGAATGCTGTTATTCCTACACTGTTCATCCAATTTGGATACAAATACCCTCAATTTAAAGCTGAATTTCTGCACATTATTTAATATACAGTATTTAATTTTAACTCCAGTATACTATTGTAGACAGCTGAAATAATAATAACTTCATAACAAAAATATGTATAGGCTTGACTTTATATTTTCTATATGCTGAATGTCATGTCTAGACTAGGCACAGCTTGACTTTATTTCTAGAGCACTTTCACAAACCGCAATGGGTCCAAAAGTGCTGCACATGGAGTTACAAAAAGGATCACATACATACAGCCTAGAATACAGCAAGCGTTTAAAACAGGCAAAGACGAAATTAAAACATTATTATACAGTACAATTTATATTGCATTAATTAAAAGCTAGAGAAAAGAAATAAGTTTTTAAGGCCCCCTGAAAAGACACCAGAGACGGAGATGATTTTATCAAGGTGGTAAAGTCTAGGTGCTGCCAATGCAAAACCTCTATCACCAGATTTAAGGTGAGATCGAGGAACCGACAGACACAACTGATCTCGAGCGAAAAGACCTTATAGGTTGATACAGACTTCTTAAATCTGAGATATACTCTGGTACTAGACCATGAAGATCCTTAAATACATATAGCAACACTCTATACTGGATTCTGTATGGAATTGGCAACCAATGTAAAGAAATCAATACTGGGGTAGTATGTTCTCTTTTCCTGGTGCCAGTTAAAAGCATAGCAGCTGAATATTGTACCAGAGAGGCCTGACTCACACCCAGATACAAACCGCTACAGTAGTCAAAACGAGAAGACACAAAGAAACGCACAACCTTCTCCAAATCATCAAAAGAGAGGACTTTGCTATAGATCTAAGATGGGAAAAGCTGTTTTTAACAACAGCATTTATTCGGCGATCAAACCTGAGCTCAGTGTCAAAAATATCACTCAAGTTTTTGACACAGGAGAGTTTTTTCCCTGGAAGCAATAAGAAGTTGTTGTTTAAATCCACTCCACATCCCCTTTGACCAAAAAGAATAAACTCTGACTTATCCTCGTTTCACATTGGCCATGCATTTTGCCACACTGGTAGTGGTGGCTTGACGGTTAAGGCTCTGAGTTACTAATCGGAAGGTCGGGGGTTCAAGCCCCAGCACTGCCAAGTTGCTACTGTTGGGCCCTTGAGCAAGGCCCTTAACCCTCTCTGCTCCAGGGGTGCTGTATCATGGCTGACCCTGCACTCTGACCCCAGCTTCCTGACATGCTGGGGTATGCGAAGAAAAGAATTTCACTCTGCATGTGTATATGTGATCAATAAAGACTCATTATCATTATTTATACAGAGACTCAGTAGAGGGTTGCTTCCCTTGTTTAATAGGAAAGTGAAGTTGAGAATCATCAGCATACAGATGGTAGTGCATGCCATGCTTATCAAAGATCTTTCCTAATGGAAGCATGTAAAGGGAAAACAAAACAGGTCCCAAGATGGAGCCCTGAGGAACCCCACACGTTAATGGAACAACTGATGAAGAACAGTTCTCTAAACAAACTGAAATTGTTCCACCCTTAAGATATGAGTAGACCCAATCCAAGGCTAATCCTTGAATACCAACCTGGTCTCTTAGGCGATCGATGAGAATGTCGTGATTGACTGTATCGAAAGCGGCACTAAGATCAAGCAGCAGAAGAGCAACAGGACTACCAGAATCCAAACCTAATAAAATATCATTGAAATCCCTCAACAGAGCCGACTCAGTACTATGACCGACTCTGAAACCTGACTGAAAATTATCAAGTATGTTGTTGGGTATTTATTGAGTATGATATTGGACGAAAGTTGTTCATATCAGATGAATCAAGATTTGCTTTCTTAAGAAGAGGCTGAATGATAGCATGTTTGAAGCAGCTGGGAACAATACCAGTGGACACGCTACTGTTGACTATCGATAACACACTTGGACCAATTGAGTCTACCACCTCCTTAAAAAAGTGGAGGGAATAACATCACACGAAGAACCAGTAGGCTTCATATGTGCAATTGTGTGTTTGAGTTGAGACAGTGACACAGGTACAAAACAGGTCAACAGATTTAGTGGAACAGAAAAGGTAACAGGATCATTACTAACAGATCAAATCCGTCAGCGTATACCAGCAATCTTACCAGTGAAGAATTTTAAAAACCATTCGCCAAAGGGGAGATGGAGGTAAGGGCAACAGGATGAAGAACTGATGTAATGGTAGAAAAGAGTACTTTGGAATTATGACAGTTCTTTGAAATAATATAAGAGAGATCATTTGATCTGGCTAATTTAAACTGCTCTTTGATATTTATTCAAACAGTCTCTCAAAATCTCATAGGAAACTTGTAATTTATCTTTAAGCCATTTTCTCTCAGCCCCCCTGCACTCATGCCTAAGAGCACGGGTATTACTGTTCAACTAGGGCTGAGCCTTGACTTTTTTTCTCTTCCTAATTTTTAAAGGAGCCACAAAATTTAAGATATCAGGACATGAAGACTTAAACTGGGAGACAACTTCTCAAGTCCCATACTACTGAAATTCTAAATATATTTATTGTATGTCAACATTCATAAATGTACCCTAACCACCCAGTTTTATAGGAACAACTGTACACATGCCCATTCATGCAATTATCCAATGAACCGATCATTTGGCAGCAGTGCAGTACACTGTAACCGGGCAACTGATTTTTGAAAAAGAGACCAGTTTACTTTTTTCCAGTTTTCAGCTGTCTAGTTTCGTTGAGCCTGTGTCCCAGTGTGACCTCAGAATCCTGTCTGGCTGACACGAGTGGAACCTGATGTGGTCTTCTGCTGTTGTAGCCATCCGTTCTTCTCTGACCTCTCTCATCAACAAGGCATTTCAGGCCACTGGCTGTTTTCTTTTTTTTCCTGTGAGATTCTGTGTAAACTCTAGAGACTGTGGTGCATCAAAATCCAAGAAGACCAACAGTTTATGAAATACTTAAACCAGTCTGTCTGGCACAAACATCCATAACACAGTCAGAGTCATTGAGATCACATTTTTCCCCCATTCTTATGTTGGATCTGAACATCAACTGAGGCTCTTAACCTGTATGGGTATAATTTTATACATTGCACTGTTGTCATGTGATTGGCTTATTGGATAATTTCACATGAGCAGATGTAAAGGTGTTCCTATTAAAGTGGCTGAAGAGTTTATGTAATATTGGTTGTAATATTACAAAATGGCAATATATGTTTTATATACAACACTTTTGAATATATAGTATAATTTAAGTAAAGTGTATTTCGGCATGAGGATGTATTATGGAGACATTTTTGCTATTTGCTATTCGTGACCTTTTGAGTTAGAGGATTTTCTCTCATGAGGACCTCTAACAAGTATATTAAAAAGAGACATGCTTTACTATAATCAATATATTGATTTAAAAAAAAAATTATATCAGTTATAAGGCAACAGGAGATTAAATGTATAGATTCAGGTTCACAAAATATTTATAGAATGGTTTCTGTGTTGTTTGAACAGTTAACATTAAAATAATATTTTTTTTATTTAAGTATATTTCTGAATTTTAACTAACTATAATTCAATCAAGTAAGTTTTCACTAGTCCTTGTTTGTCTATTTTGGCATCTAGATGATATAAAATTAGCTTCTGATTCTTTTCTGGCAAAAAAAAAAATATGATACAACACTTCTGTTTACTGTTTAATTGTGACTGACTGAACACATTTAAAAAAGTGTAAATTTCTCTGTAAATTTCTCTGTAAAGCAGTGGGATATTACTATTATATTACTATTACTTACTTCCATGCCACTATTTCCACGATTATGTCACACTGTTATTTACATTTTAATCAAATTATCATACTTCCTATTCACATAAACCCCAATTTGCTTGGACCGATTATCCATCAAACCGTGCGCACAATTTCCCCTTCTTTTTGTTGAGACAAAAAGTGCATTATTTAATTAATCTATGAACATAAAATAAATTCATTTAAAAAAGTAAACTGCACAGGCACTGGCTGCATGTTTTTTTTTTGTCTTTCATATAATATGTCTCCTCACTAAATCTGATTAAGTGGAGCTTTTTGGCTTCCTCCTCGGAAAACTGCCTTGTTTTCCAATATATTTTGGCTTGATCTTTTTTCTCGATCTCCCCTCTGTGATTGTGTTAAAATAGCGTCCGCTCCCTCTGTGCTTTGGCAGGTTCCATCGTCCCTGAGAGGCTGGAATGGCGCCCACACCATTTTCTCTCTCTCTCTCTCTCTCTGTCTCTCTCTCCCTCTCCCTCTCTCTGTTCCGGTTCCTTCAGTTCATTTTCCACTGTGGGGCCAAGAGTCGAGCTCCATGTCACACGCTGACACATTCCGGTCATTGTGTCTCCAAGCATCATCTAATTCTTGGGTGAAATAGAGGACAGCTGTGAAATGCCAGCGAGAGAGATGTCTGTGCAAGAACAAACATGAACAGGTGTCTTGCTCGGTCACTGGCTTTGTTTGCACACACTAAGGACAAGATGTTGTGTTTTTTTTTTTTGTTTGTTTGTTTGTTTTTGTTTGTTTTTTTAAATGAAGGATTCTCAGTATGCCTCAGGACATACAGTGACATAAACAGTAACTTCTTGACACATCATTCTGTACGTCTTTGTGCTGAGGACATGGCCTTTTTTTTTTTTTTTTTTTTTTTTTTTAAACATATGACTGATTTTATAACAGTGTTACAGCGTGAAGTCCCATATTACTTATATTCATGCATGTGAAAAAGCATTTTAAAAATCATAGTCATCCATTGAACCCATACCATTTCTATAAGAAACAAACAGGAACAGACTTTCAAACATGAAGTCCTTTAAAGAATTACAAATGTTTATTTGCATTGTTATTATTATTGTTATTATCATTCTGACTGGTAGCAGCTGTAATGGAAATCAGATTTGCTTTGTGCCTTTTTCTGTTCCATCCAATAAGCTGTTTTGGGGTATCAGCTCCATTTGAGCATATGTGGAGCAGATCGTCTTTCGTTTTCATAGCTTTACAGTCTTATAGTCACCATCTCCATCAATTTACCCTTGGCCAAAACAGGCTGTACATTATAAATGCTGCGTTGACTACAACAGGGCTGAATCATCACTCTTTTATTGCACTTGGACTATGGGAAATGCTCAACTATTCTACATGCTGGGTTTACACAGATAGTTCACGTTTTTGCATATGCATTCGATTTTTAGTGTTCTATATGGTTTTCTCCACAAATGGAGCCTCATCTCATTATTTCACTTCTGCACCACCTACTTCTCATTGCACCCAAATGGGTGAAAAACTCCAGATCCGTTTTGCTGCTGCGAGCATAGCCATATTGCATTACACTGTGATATGGTATAGGATCAGACTTTTTATGTTACTGTTATACGATGATGTTACCACAAATGTACATGTGTGAGAAGCTGGGAGTATTATTTTGTCATTGCAAACAGGTATCATGGAGAAATATTTAAATTATTTTTAATCAGTTGTTGTACAGAATGTGCATATAATACGTGTGAATACATCAAATATGCTGTAAAGCAGACTGATTGTTTGGATTATTACACTGCACTCTTTCTGTGCTTAAGAAAACACTCGCACCTTTTTAACGCAAGTGGATTTGGGGTTAGGTCCTGACCTTCCTGAACTCATCACTCAATGCAGAACCTAAAATCATTCTGTGCTGACGAGTCTTTACATATAAATTATATAATTTTGTGGTTAGAAAAAAGGTCCTGTTAAAACTGCTGGAATTCTGCTGACCTCTGTAAGTTGTCTTAGGTTGCATGTTCTCCATGTGTATATTTTGGTTTCCTCCGGGTTCTCTAGTTTCCTCCTGCCTCAAAGAAACATGATGGTGGGTGCACTGGCTATACTAGGTGATTTCTGTGTGTGTCTACGTGTGTGTGCGTGTGTGTGTGATGCAGTGGTGGCACCCCATCCTTGGTGTATTTCCATCTCTTGCGCACTGTTCCAGGGATAGATTCTGGATCCAACGCGACCCTGACCAGGAAAAAGAGATTCTAATGTCACGCCACTCAGGTACGCACAGTCTGACCGCTCTGTACAGCCTGATTTGGAGCTGATTTAGGCTTGTGTAGATCTAACTGAATCAGACCAGAAGGCCTTATTAATTTACACCTTTAACTCCAAGGGCTGACTTTTTCTGTGAGACTGAACACAAATCAGTGATGATAATTTCACATTAAGTCTTGCTGGTGTTCCACAAATCATTTTAGTGGTTAATAAAGCAGCTCAGAGCCGGATACACTGAGCAGATGGTAACACAAGTGGTAAAAAAAATGTGACACGACTCAGTTCCATGGAACAGAGATGAAATTGCAAACACAGTAAAATGTCATTGTTAACTGTCAGCAGGTCCATTTTATAGTAGAGTTTATAGGAGACCCATGTGTCCTTTTGATGGTGGAAATGTCTTCATAATCTTTTATTTTTATTGAGCACACGCTCAACCCTGTTCCTGGAGTACCCCTGCACATTTTAGTGCGTTTCTCGCGTTCAGCACACCAGATTAACTATTTCAATTAATTCATAATTAACCAATTAACAATCCTCCCTGTGTAAGAACAGGGAAAACATGAAAATGTGCAGGCTGGGGTACTTCAGGACCAGGGTTGGGAACCTGTGGAATATAGAAATATCTATTTCAGTTCTCCTCTGCCTCTGCGCACCTTTTGAGGCACGAGTCCATCCATCCATCCATTTTCCATATCGAATATACTACACGGGGTCGCAGGGGAGCCTGGAGCCTATCCTGGGAAACTCGGAACACAAGGTGGGGAGCACCATAGATGGGGTGCCAACTGATCGCAGGGTACAGTCACACAAACTATAGATAATTTGGAAATGCCAATCAGCTTACAGTGCATGTCTTTTGAATGAATCAAAATAATACAAGAAACATGGTGCAAGTACCCTCCGTAAACATGCAATAACCAGTTATAACAATCTATCTAGAGTAATAAGCTCAGCCCTCAGGTTTTGTGGGTAAGAGCTTGGCACCATGTCATCCTCTAAAAATGTACCTGATAAGCAGCAGCGGCTTGTCACTGTAGATTTAGGTGGGGCAGGATGGCATTAATAATGACATAACCTCAGATAAATGTAAACCGAGAGGCAATCACACTTGACAGGCAACTATGATATAAAGTTGAGAGTCAACAACATAGTCATCCAGTATAAGTTACTTTGAATGATTTTGTACATATCTTTGTTCAATTGTGTTCGACAGTGTGTGACATACAATAGAGCTGATACCATTAACCAGATTTCAGCTAAATTTCCAGGCCAACTGTATATCAATATCCACCCCAAAACAATTCTAACTAACCCAAACAGTTCAGCATTGGGAAAGGGAGATATATTGTTTGTATGGGAAATAAGGTCACCATGGTACATGCGCATTTCTGATGTACAGACATTATCCACTCCATAAACCATCTTTCCCTCCCCCAATCTTTGCAAAATATCTTGCATTAGAAATGGACATCATAGACACACTAGTTGCATTTTATTCGATTTAATTCTAATTTATTTGCTATACAAATTGGCAGCTGTGGAGTATTTTTAAACTAGTCCAATCTCTCTTAACTGTTCTGTGAACTGCTCCTCCCCAAGCATGCAGAGGCATGATTCCAGCCCCAATGGGCCTCTGTTAGTGCTTGTTGCAGTTAACCTTTTTTTTTTTTTTTTTTAACCACAATGTGCAATAATATCTATATGGAAGCATGATTTAGAAACCGCTAGAAAGGCAGTGGAACATCTGCGTATATCTGTCATTTATTGTTGGTCACTCAAATGAGGTAATTAGTATTTCAGTGGAATTAAAAATTTATAGAATTGTAAATGAGGAGTTTATGAACATTTGTTGAACAGCTGAGATAAAAGGTGAGGCTCCTCCTCACCTGCCCCTACTGAAGAGCTGCCACCGCTAATTAAAAAGTATTCAGAAAGAGCTCATTTATTTCATAAACTGAGCATATATGCAATGTTCCCCAGAATGTTTTTTTTTTTGTTTGTTTTTTTTTACTGAACTGTCTCTTTTCAATGAAAAAATATACATTTGTTTTCTTAGCAAATTTTAGACAAATATAATTGGAGTCATCTATAGCGAGATTTTAATGAATCATCATAAAAGAATATATATTTATTTTTATTGCTACTTTACATTATTTAGTGTGTGTAGGAAGTTCAATTTTAGGTTTATTAGGCCACCAAAAATTTTTCTGTACTTGTGGAGCACAACTCGGCACATCCAAGCCTCACTGATCATTTTTAAAGTTCAGCTATTTATAGCTTTATCAACATGGAGCTGTTTGGAACTGGCAGATGGCCTACTGTATGAGCCCACCATTACCCTCACCTCCTCCTCCTCCTTCAGTTCCTGTAAGTTTACTGGTGATAAAGTGCTGGCAATCCAAATACTGCACTGAGATTGTGAAAGCTGCTTGGGCACTGGAGAGGTAAGTGATGCATGAGGATGTCCAGCTGGCTGCGCTCCAGTGGGAAGTCTACTATAAAGCTCTGTAGCAGGCCAACAAAGTGCTCGGCCTTAATTGTACTCTCTGCTTTACAGATGGTGTGTGTCAAGCTCTCTGTTTGTCCAGAAAGGCAGCGTTCACGTCAGCTTTCGCTCTAGTGTTGTTTACACACACATACAATCTCAAATCATTACTGTAGGAGCTCAATGTCGTTAAAGGCCCACTGCGATGGCGCCCAGTCTGTGCCTCAGACGTGGTGATATTTCAGAGACCAGTTATCCAGTAAATGTTTCACAAGTATGACAAGATGAGTAGTGCTTATGAATATGTACTGCTACAAGAAAAAAAAAAAAACTTCAAGAAGGAAAGGAACCAGGTATAAGCCCAAGATGCAAACTTAAAAGAATTTTAGTAAGCAGGAAAATGTACTTACTCTGGATATTCTTTCATTCATTCATTCATTCATTCCTTTATTCATCTTTGGTAACCATTTCATCCTGGTAAAGGTTGCGATGGATCCAGACTTCACCAATAAGTGGGTCACACAGCAAGACAAAAACCCTAGGAACACAAGAAACTGCGTGCCCCACTTTCTCTTGAGATTCGATTCTATGACGGATGTCCTTTAGAATTTGCTGGTATAATTCAGAATTCATTGTTCTGTGAATGGTGGCAAGCCGTCCATGCAGCAAAACGGACCCAAACCATGACACTACCACCACCATGTTTCACAGATGTGATAAGGTTATTTTGCTGGAATATAGTCTTTTCCTTTCTCCAAACATAACGCTTCTCATTTAAACCAAAAATTCTATTTTGGTCTCATCCGTCTACAAGACATTTTTCCATTAGCCTTCTGGCTTGTCCACTTGATCTTTAGAAAGCCGCAGTATGAACATTAACATTAGCCAATGTGAAAGAGGCCTTTAGTTGCTTAGACGTTACCCTGGGTTCCTTTGTGACCGCACAGACTATTACACGTCTTGCTCTTTGAGTGACCTTTGGTGGTCAACCACTCCTGATGAGGGAAACAATGGTCTTGAATTTCCTCAATTTGTGCACTGTCTGACTGGATTGGAGGAGTCCAAACTCTTTAGAGATGGTTTTGTAACCTAATCTTTTTTCCTAGGTACTTTGTTAATGTCCTGGGGGGTGTTCCAGAAAGCAAGGTTAACTTACCGTCACAGAAACCCTGAACTCTAGGTCGATTAACCCAAACAATGCTTACTCTGGGTTTTCCATAAGCATTCTCATTAAGTAACTCAAGTCAAGTTGTTGCTGTGCATCTTACTTGCATAATTTCTATCATGTTGATGGAAAAGAGTTTGGAACATAAACCAATTTATTTAAGTATTTGCTGCAACAAAGCTGTGACTTAGACTTGTATATTAGACTTTATTTTGACATTTCTGTTCATACATCATCCATTAATGTGGCAGAGGGTTAACTATCTTCCACTTGAGATATTAAACAAATCCTCCAGCATTAGGGAAGTAGGTTTCCATTAAAAGTTCAACAGTGCTACGCAGTGACAGTTTAATGGTCTGTAAATCTATTCGTTTGGTAGCTAAAATTCTCAATATTCTAATTAATGAATCTTCGCATAATGCAACTGAGGAGATGAATTACTGAATTATGTAAGACTGTTGTGACTATTATCATTATATCTGTTATTACATCTACATATGAACACAAGGGAAAAATTAAAGGGGAAAAAACTATGTCTCTTTTATCTGACTATCCACAAGGGCTCGCTGAATAGTATGATGAAAATGATGGAAATGATACACTAATGCCTTCACAGTCACCAGATTTCAACCCGTTTGAACACCTGTGGGAGATTTTGGAGCAAGGTGTTAGCGCTTTCCACTAGCATCATCAAAACAAGCGAGGGAATATATTTTCATACCTCAAGTACAGTTCCAATGCTATTATTTTCACTATACATTGAAGACATTTGGGTTTGAGATCAAAAGATGAATGAGATGATAGATCAGAATTTCAGCTTTCATATCCTGATATTTACATCAAGATGTGTTAAACAGCTTAGAACATGGCACCTTTGGTGGCTGATCACAAAATGTTTAGGTGAGCAAAAGTACAGGAACAGATAGTCTTAAAGTAAATAACACTTAATAGTTGGTTGCATATCACATGCTTGCAATAACTGCAACACCAAACTGTTGCATTGTTTTGCTGTATGATGAAGTTCCTACCAATTAGATTGGGTGCATTTCTCTGTAAGTTGGCAGACGGATTCCTTCTGAATTCATTCTGCTGCTACCATCATGAGTTACATCATCAATAAAGATTAGTGAGCGCATTCTTTACCTATTAGTTTCAGTGTAGTTACTGAATCATACGTAGTTTTTGAGTCATATGTTGTAAAATGAATAGCTGGATAATAAGCTACATTTATAGCATTTGACAGACGCCCTTATCCAGAGCGACTTACATTTATCTCATTTATACAACTGAGCAGTTGAAGGTTAAGGGCCTTGCTCAAGGGCCCAGCGGTGGCAGCTTGATGGTGCTGGGGTTTGAGCTCTCAACCTTCCTATCAGAAGTCCAATGTCCAAAAAAAAAGTGTTGTCTTTTTGTTTTTCTTACTATATTACCACCCCAACAGTTTTTAGACTGATGGTATTCTTAGTACGTGACCTAGTGAACCAGTAGCAGGATGTATTTATTGATAGAGACTTCAATTTCTGTAAGTCGCTCTGGATAAGGGCGTCTTCCAAATGCCAAAAATGTAAATGTCTTAACCACCGAGTTACCACTTCCAGCTAGGATCTTAAAGGGTTAAGCATACTGTATACTTTCTCTACATGTCAACCACTTTCCCACTTTATTATTTGCAGTTTCATTACAAATGAGTGTTTACACCACATTAGCACCAAGAGAGACCAGTTATGACCTTTACGCACCTCTAATATGCTTAGACAACACTATCCTGTAATTAATGCAGACTTTTAACTGTTGCTAATGTGTGACCTCTTTTTTCAGGTTGCCGTTACATTAAAACATAATCCAGATGATAAGTACGTATCTTATATGTAATTGGGCTTGAAATAGACCTCGACTTTGTGAACAAACTGTCAGGAAAGCCATCCCGTCTGTCCTTCCTTTCACTTTCTTCTTAATTAGTCACAGAAGGCAAAACATAAGGTTCTACTTTCAGGGCCAGGGAAAGTAAGTAATTAAACATGTGAAATAGCTAGCAGCACACTTCCATTACAGCACTGCTGTTAAAACCAGAATGACCTCCATATGTAATGGAGAGTGTCAGGATTCAATTAACTCAGAAGTATATATATATATATATATATATATATATATATATATATATATATATATATATATATATATATATATATATATATATATGTATATGTGTGTGTATATATATATATATATATATATATATATATATATATGTATATGTGTGTGTGTGTATATATATATATATATATATATGTATGTATATGTTTCATTTATTGATATTGATTTATTGTCCTTCCTTCTTCTTATTCTTTACAGACAGCGCTGTAAATTGTCATATATGTGTATATACTGTGTTCTAGGGGTGTAACACAATGTGAGAGTGTAATCTGTATAGTGCTCGAAATATGGCTATTCAGATTTTAACTGGAAGTGGGTGTGGTCTAGAAAGGGCTTTGAATGATTATTATTTTTTAAATAATTATTTATTTATTAAATGTGAACCCTCCTGCTATGTCTCTGTAAAGACTGAAACAACAAAGCTACTGGAACAACAAACAAAGCTAAAAGAAGTCATTTTCCTTCAGAAAATATAACAACAATAATCAATTTACAGAACTTTATTCAACTCCTGAATTTGCACAATTCCTCAGCTACGTCAATTTCAACACTTTCTTTCTTTCCAAGAACTTTCTGGAAAGCTCTGTATGTAATGTGACTGAGTAAGCAAGGCAGTTATCTTTCAAAACGACGTCTATCCCAAATCTTGGAACTAATGTTTACAGTTGAGGTCATATGTTTACAGACGCCTTGCGGAATCTGAAAACTGTCAGTAATTTAAAAAAATGTAAAAAGAGGGCTCAAAATAAGAGGGATAAAATTTTGAACAGGATGATCGGTGTAAATATTGTGGACTATATGTAAACATCTGTTATGTGAAATAGTTTATTCTGGGCAGTACTAAATAAAAACGAAATGAATTTTTTATGATCCCTATTATTTATTCATTTAAAAATATATATTTTTAAACTTATGATCTCAACTGTATACTTGACAACAATTGCCACCTAATAATATTTTATTAGATTTACCTATTATAAAGTTTTTGGGTTTCTTCCATAAGTCCGCTGAACTGAACTGTTAGAATCTACCACAAAGCTGAGATACACTTGCAGTACTTGTGCAAGTGGAGCTGGGGTTCATGAAGCAGCAGAGCATTATAATGGCAGTATAATCTCCAGAAAGATTTTCTTTTAATAATGATAGATCATTTGGAGACCCCAGCAGAGAGATATTACAATGTACACAGTATGTAGTCCGCATGGGCTACATAAATTGGCTATATAAACAAAAGCAAATATCTTTTGTGAATTTCAGTCCGATTTGTATAAAAATGTAGTAAAAAAAATATGGTATTATTTTGGAATTCAATAAGACGGTGTTAAGGTTGGGTCAATGGAGCAAACCACTGACAGTAGAACGCAAACAATAATGCACCTACTATTAATCTGTATTTTTTATTCGTTTAGAACATATTTGTTCATTCCACATAATGCATTCATATTCAGTTACAGCTCTACTGTGGCCCAATATCCTCTATTTACTTGCAATGACATTAACCATCATTTCCTCCATTACACCAACTCCTCTCATTGGCACACAAGACCTTCACCAGACTGAGGTGTAAGAGCAGGTCATAAATCAGAAGTGCTTTATTGCAGAAAGCTTTTGAAGGTGCTGTTAAAGTACGAGGTGTGGATCTGTACATTTTCCCTACACAGAGAATGCAGCTAATCTGATTATAGGAAACACTCAGCTTAATGCATTCAGGTTATAAAGCCATCTGAGTTATGGTTTATGAAATGCTCATCTAATTATATTGCAATCATCAAATGGCTTCAAACATGTATCACAAAAATAAATATGAATCACTTTCTGGTACAAGTATGAGATGAATTAGATAAGAAATGTTGAAAGGAAGTCAACGCTCATAATGATCATTAGACCGTGAAAACATGATGAAACACAAGTTCTATGTACTGAGTGAGCATGTCGTAAGTTTCTGTAAGAAAAATTTATTTTTTAAAAGAAAAGAAGCAAAATGCACAGACGAGTGGAGAAAATTATCCTTTATACGCTGATGTATAAAGGCTTTTACGGCTTACTAAATGAGCCGTGCTTCCTCATTATGTGCAAATAGGCATGTCATTCAGGTTACTCCAACTGAGGTGTGTTAAAACTGGAGTCAGCACAGTAACTCCAAATGGCCTGAGAGTTATTCTGAAAAGAAGTTATAATGAAAAAGTCGTTATAATGCAGTTAGCTTGGCAACTCCAGCCAAATTGACACACAGCTGATTGTGCTGTTTATTGCACTCAGGAATGTGAATATTAAGAAACCTGCCATAAACCATCTGTCTATGCTATATTACTATACATATCATCCACCCTGACCGCAGTCTGATCATGCTTATCATAAGGATGCTGAAAAGAGAGGTCCATCATAAAACACATTAAGTGTGTTTACGTACATTGAAATATTTGTGATTAGCGATACTAATTTGTGCTGTATTTATGTTGTTCCTGCTAGAAGTTTGTGGTTAATGATATCCTGACATAACAGGGGGTTTTTGCTAGAGCAGTTAAAATGGTGTTTAATAGGAGAACAAATGTCAATCGCTACAGTGCTGTGAAAAAGTATTTGATTTCTGATTTCTTATGTTTTTGGGGATATCTCATACTAAATCGTTTTAGATCTTCAAATGAACTACAACATAAAACAAAGACAACCTGAGTAAACAGACAATACAATTATATTTTAAAATAATAATGATAATAATAATTATTGAAGCAAAAAAGTTCCAAAACTTATCCAAAACCTATCACCAATGTGGAAAAACTAATTGCCCCCTTAAACTTTAAATCTGGTTGTGCCACCTTTAGGAGCAATAACTGCAAACAAACGCTTCCAATAACTGGTGACCAGTCTTTCACTTACTTCTAGGACTAGGATTTACTCCTAGGCTTTGGATCATTGTTTTGCTGCATAATCCGATTGCGCTTGAGTTTCAACTTACGGACTGAAGACCAGACATTCTCCTTCAGGATTTTCTGCTAGAGAGCAGAATTCATGTTTCCCTCGATTATTGAAAGTTGCCCAGGTCCTGAAGCAGCAGAGCATCCCCACATCATCACACTTCCACCACCATGCTTGACCGTAGATATGATGTTCTTTTTGTGGAATTCAGTGTTTGGTTTACACCAGATGTAACGGGAACCATGTGTTCAGTTTCACATTCAACTCATCAAGCCACAGAACATTCTCCTAAAAGATTTGAGGATCATCAAGGTGTGTTTTGGCAAAATTCAGACGAGCCTTAATGTTCTTCTGGCTTAGCGGTGGTTTCAGCTTGCCACACTTGTATGGATGCCATTTTTGCCCAGAGTCTTTCTGATAGTGGAGTCATGAACAGTGACCTTTATTGATGCAAGAGAGGCCTGTAGGTCCTTTGATGTTGTCCTTGGGTCTTTTGTGACTTTCTGGTTGAGTAGTTTCTGTGCTCTAGGAGGAATTTTGGAAGATCAGCCTCTTCTGGGAAGGTTCACTACTGTGCCGAGTTTTCCCATTAGGAGATAATGGCTCTCACTGTGGTTCTTTGGCGTCCCAGAGCCTTTGAAATAGCTTTGTAACCCTTCCCAGACTGCTATATTTCAATCATTTTCTTCCTCATCATTTCTGGAATTTCTTTCAATTTTGGCAGAGTGTGTTACTGGGTAAGACCATTTAACCAACTTCATGCTGTTGAAAAAGTTCTATTTAAGTGTTGATGTGATTGAACAGGGTTTGCAGTAATCAAGCCTGGTTGCGTCTAGTCCAGCTGAACCCCATTATAAATGCAGTTTCATAGATTTGTGGAATTAGTAACTATGGGGGCAAATACATTTTCACACAAGCTCAGCTGGTATTAGATAACTTTTTTTTGCTTCAATAAATAACTATCATTTAAAAATGATAATGTAGTTTGTCTTTACTCAGGTTGCCTTTGTTTTATCGTAGTGTTTCTGAAACAATTGTGTGAGAGAAGAATTCAGAAAGGGGCAAATACTTTTTCACAGCATTGTATGTTTGCATTCACATATTTTAATGCAAATTTGGGATATTGCCTAAAAAAACACTGAGTGGTAAAACCAGATGCGAATAAAATCTCCAAAAGGCACACAAAAAACTTGAGAGCTCAATTGAGGTGGATAATTTTTTTGTTCAATAAGTAGACCTGCGCATATACTACGATGGAAACACATTTACCCAATAAATTCCTTGAAGTGAACCAAAAAAGTCATGTGACTTTGCCTCAACAAATTATGTTATTGGATAACTGGCTCAGAAAAGTAAACTGGGGCACAGTGGGTCTCATAACTGGACTAACCAGTGGATCCTTTTGCACAGCATCTAAAATGTTGCTTTTGTCATTCTGAAATGCCTGAGCCAACGTCTGTCATCGAAATGATTTAGTATAATTACCTCCCAGAACTGTGTCACATGATTTTGTTCCCAAATATCAGGCATCCGCCTCCGATCACAAGATAAGATGAAGTTTGTGATAGTGTCACTCTGAAGCGTAAGCAATTTATTATATGGGAAAAAACAGCCACAGTGGCAAAGTTCCAGAATGCAATGCAGCTATACGATACAGTTGCACTGAGTTACAACAGAGATTCAGCTCGCTGATGAGAGCAGGATGTTGTTGATGAAAAACAGCAGAGTTGGTAATTTGGTACCTGTAAGAGAGATAAGAAAGCTCCATCAATCTCTTTAGGTAGAGATGCTTTTCCAGTGGCACAGCTGTAAGAAATGGTTACAAAAGAGACCAACATGTCAATGAAGAAAGTTAAAACCCCCCAAAAAGAGTCAACTTTGAACTGAATCATAAAATCAATCAACCACTGAAGATTACATGTTGATTATAGATTGATATGCAAGTCATTCAGGGTGGGTATTTCCTTTCACAACGTTGTGCAGGACGACTCTAGCGATAATAATCCTCTTCAAAAAGCTGGTTCAATTTTTCCAAACACTGACATTAACACAGGCCACAAAAACAAAACGGGTTCCTCAGCAGGAGTGTGAAAACGAAGAAAAGGCAGATCAGCTTGCCGCAGTATGCTACGTCTGACACAGCAGAATCGTGTGTTCGCCACTTCGACTCAAACTGTGGGGACAGCTGGTGAGGACTTACCCAGGGAAGGCATACACACACACACACACACACACACACACACACACACACACACACACACACACACACACACACACACACACACGCTTTTTCAAGAAACCAAACCAAAGCTCACACATTACTACAATATTTCTGTAGTATGTAAAGCCACTGAGGTGACATGGTGGCTATTTTTTCTTATGCCACGTCACTGTTGAATTCTTCAATCTGATTGGCCAGAAGGTGTTGATTAATTGTCTCTAACAGCAGCTCTAACAGAAGTACCATAAGACCCCATATTCCTCAGATCTCAATCCACTCAAGCATCTGTGGGATGTTCTGGACAAACAAGTCTGATCCATGGAGGCCCCACATCGCAACTTACAGAACTTAAAGGATCTTCTGCTAACGTCTTGGTGCCAGATACCACAGCACACCTTCAGAGGTCTTGTGGAGTCCATGCCTTGACGGGTCAGAGCTGTTTTGGCAGCACAAGGGCGACCTACATGATATTAGGCAGGTGGTTTTACTGTTATGGCTGGTCGGTGTATTGTAAATGTTTGATGAGTTTAGCAATGGCCCTTAGACTTCCTTTATGAGTTCTGAGTGAACTATTTTGTTCTTTTCTCAGTACAGTCTGATATGAGCTAGAGTTTTGTGAATAAAGATAAGGTTGTTATAACCTGGAGTACTCCTTTAAAACTGTAGGAGTGGAAGGGGTTGATTTGATTGAGCCAGTAGACTGAGGAGTACACCACCAGTGTCCTGTCCTATCATGGCTGGATCTTTGAGAGACACTGAACCAACTTCCGAGGTGCTCAGAAGGCTTACGCTTTGCATTGACCTGAAATTCCTTTTATGTTTAAGATTGTGACAAAATACATGAAGAGAAATGTAGTAATATAATGATGTACTATATTATAATAAAAATTACATATTATTTTCTTACAACAGCAGGTCACGCTGTTTTATTCCTCTTATTCCAGAGCAATTTGACAAGGGCAGTTTTTTCATTTATTAACGAATGGCATTTAATGTTGTGGAACATCTACAGCACAAGTTGACTCCTGTTATGACTTGTTTTATAACAGCTACAAACAGTTGTTCCCTCACCTGCCATTTTGTTTCTTTCTTGAAGTTAATTAAAAAACTTGATTAAAAAAAGCAGCTTTTCAAGTTATCAAGAAACCAGAAAGCACAAATCTTGATGGAAAACATTAACTGTTAAAGCGTTGATACTGGAGATTCCTTCCCTAAATGTTTAATAAACATCCCCTGACAGAAAATTCACCATAACAATGATTTTATGTTTTTTGCATTGTTTAAAAAAAAAAAAGTTCAATTTCAGTTATTACTAGTTCTAGATTATGTGACAGATCCATCACAAGTCCCTATGGACCAGTCGTTACTATAGAAACGATAACATATATACAATGTTAGCTGTCTCCTCGATGAACATTTTCTCACCTTGCTGCCCTTTGTCTACCTTGCATGTTTCACCTGTGAGACGAACAAGGAATCTTTATGTTTAAGAGCAATGAATAGAATAGAGTTAACTTGAATGTGTGGTGGGGGATGAGCATGCAAACATTCTCCCATTTTATTTTCTTCAGATACAGCTGAGAGTCATACACAATATGGCAAAAATATGGAAATTCACTTAATTGATTTAAAAAAAAAAAAAAAAAAAACCTTTAAAAAAAATCTCATTCACACTTGACCCCTATAAACTTAGAAGGCTAAAGTCCTCTCTGAATGATGCTTCATTCTAAGCATCCTCAGGTTTGTCAGCAGGAGGTCCGCAGGGCTGCAGCATCTTCTCCATTAGGTTAAAGCGCACGCGAGCCTTGCTCTCATTCTCAGCGACGGAGAAGTAGTTGAGGAGGTCGAAGTGGCCCATGTAGGAGCAGTACGAGTCTCTGTGCTGGTTCACCAGCCATTCCCACTTGGTGGTGTCTGCATGTCCTGTGCCAATGTACTTCGACTGCAGGTGCTCCAGCTGGCTGTGGATGTTGTAACGGTCCGTCATCTTTGCTTACAGGTCAGGCGTGCAGCCACTGAGGAGGGGGAAAGAAAAAAAAAAGAGAAAAAGAATTAAGTCATTTGAGTTTATTCCAGAAAATCCTTTCAATGAGTAAAGGCATATTATTTGCCTCCTTGTTAAATTGGTAAGTTTCAAAGCTGAAAGCTTTTGAAAAGTACCAGATGTTTTAAAAACAATTTTCTAAGTACCTGTAAGCTCTGCAAAGTGGTAAAATTTAATAACTCTGAATCAGCAAAATTGAGGTAACTACCTGAGCTAGGCAATCAGACACAAAGCAGCTTTCAGTGGAATGAACCAAATGCACAACAAGTTGATCTTCTCCAGTTTGACCGAGTTTTTTCGAAAGCAAAAAAACAATACAAGTACACCAAATGATGAGTGGGTCAATTAGACAGGCCGAAAGGAACAATATGCCCCTCACGTACACACATACAGTAAACTAACCAGTTAAATGAAATGTCTGTCCAAACAGATGAGCTTGCAATTTTTTTTTTTTTAATTACTGCAGATTTTCCACAGATTTGGGCCAAGATGTGTCGTGACATCAGCACAATGCACATGCAGCCAAAGCCCTCTTCAATTCACATGCGTCGAACGTGAGTACAGCTAAAAGGTCTCATTTACCAACAAACACTGCAAAAGACTGTGCAAAACAACTCCGTGCCTTTCAAGCCTTTTTTGGCCGTAACTAAGGCTGTGACGTTGGCCTTGACAACCGAAATGGTAATGCTACAGCATACAATACACAGACATTCTATATACTTGTGTGCTTCCAGTGACGGTCAGGTGTCCACAAACTTTTTTGTGTGTGTATGTGTGTAATATATATATATATATATATATCTCAAATGACTTCAGGATGGTCCTGAGACTGCTTTCCTTTCACGCAACCTCCACTTATCTCTTACAGATGGGACAAGAACATCAAATCTGTCTCATCGTACCTGCAGCACTGTGTTCATTCAAGATACCAATATACAAGTTCATTAAGACACTTAAATCACAGGCCTTAAAGGATTTCAGCACTCATCACTCCTTGTGCATCACCGCAAGAGCTGTTTATAATCTTTCCTGCAAGAGATAATCATTGTACCCTGGAGAAACCAAGAGGAGACTGGCTGATCATTTTGTCGAGCACCTTTGTACCATTAGAATGAAGGATTTCTTCTTTCCAATGGCGAGACACTTCACCAGCGATTCAACTGCATCTCTGTTTGCACTGCTAGTTGTTGTAATGGAGGAATGAAGTGACAAAACCAGTAGAAAGAGCTCATCTACAGTCTTGGAACCCCATGGAATGAAGGTTTCGATGATTATTACCATCAGCCATTTTGAATATCGACTAGTTTCACCTCCCACAATCTCAGCAGCACTTTGCTTACACAAGATGAAGGTCTTAAACCTAAAACCTACTGATTCTCTACAAGCGTTGTGCTCAACTTTTACTACATTTAGAGTTACTTCTCATGTGAAACAATTGTCAAGATCACATTTTTAACAGATACACCTGCAATGGAGCTACACTGTACTGACTGTCCATCTGTTACTATGCTCAATTTCTCCTCCCTCATCTACTCTGTCCATTGTAAATCAACCACCACAAGACCATCACTGACCAGACACTTCATTTATTCAAAAATAAAAAGTGTATATGTGTAACTTCTCTGCACAGCAATGACATGGTCGTGTATGGGGTGCTGGTAAGAGTGCATCACAAACAGAAACGCTTATACGGGCTTTAAGTTCATTCTGAGGAACAGCAGATTAACACTGGTGTTAATAGGCTACACGACTCTTTGAATCTTATTCAAACATTTGAAGCCATCACGTTCTGAGGGGGAAAAACTACGTATCAAAACATAAATATGATTTTCAAATATACGTTACACAAAATAAGCTAGTTATTAGCTTGAGCTAACGTTGCCTGTTTTGTTTATTCGCTTGCTAATTAGTTACACAACCTAACTATTTATTAATTCTATAATACTGAATACAAAAATAATCGTTACGAGCAGTGCCATCTATAAGCACAGTACCTTATTTCAGAATTTTTTTGGTCCAAAAAACAATTCTGATCCTCGTCTGAAAGTGCCGAAAAGTGTTAGCAAAGAAAGCAGATGGACGAAACGCAAAGCGGAAGTAAACGCTACAAATGGTGTCCGGGTGGAAAGCAAGAACAAAACAGAGTTCCGTTTTGTTTGTTTTAAACCCTTATTAACGTAGTAAATAGTGTGTTATAAGAGCATGCCGAGTCTCTATAAATGCCTCTACCATTTTGTTCCAAAAGAGAAAATTAATAAGTAATTAAGCAGCCAAAATATACCTTATTTAATGACTTACAGACGTGTCTTGTTAGAATGGCTTGTGTAATATCAGGACTTGTCTGCTGCTGTGGCAAAACAATTTCCCTCAGGAATCAGTAAAGTGCTTTTTCTCTCTGTCTGTCTTACTGTATCCATTACCCTGGATCGTTTTACAGATATACAGATATACACTTTGTTACTCAATGTGACTTGATTTTTGTGCAGGTTTAATCTCACTAGGCTTCACATAGCTGCTTGTTACAGTAACCAGATGTATAAGATTTATTCACTGTCGCTACACAGGGAACAAAATCTAGCTCAGCAAAATGAATTCATCTTCAGTTAGTGCATTATTCTGGTCAGGGTTGCTGTGGATCCGGAGCCTATCCTGGGAACACTGGGCATAAGGCAGGATGGAGGTGCTGGATGGAGAAGCCAGTTCATCACTATATACAAGGCTGGACTGGGACATAATTTTAGGCCCAGAGTCACACTCATCCAGGCCACCCCATACACCCACAACAAAATTTGAAACCACTGACAACCCTATTTTTTCTTTCCTAAATTCAGTTTATTGCACACAGTACGGCCATCCTATATAAACATAAACAAGAAACCTAGAGGTAGTGAAGCAGTCCTAATTTATATCAGCTTACATGGGTATACCAAGCATTTAACAAACACCATAAGTGCAAAGCTGCTAGAACTTTCCACTTTTCACTCACAAAAGTACATTAAATGCAGAGGAGAGGTAAACAAAAGACACTCTTTTGCCATTTTTCATGTTAATACATATGAACAGAACTGTCTCCACATTGAAAATGAAAACTGTTTAACCTCACTGTAATTTGTGAGCACAGAATCTAAATTTCTTTTAGTTAAAATTAATGTATCACATTAGGGCAATAGTTTTTGTTTTGAGACTTAAAAATACTTAAAATACCTGGGGTTTAACCATACTATATTTCATACAAATATTTTAAAGCATATTTAATTTCTCTTAATTGACCTCTACCTGTCATCTCAGGTTGACCCTGACATGTAACCCTGTCATGTAACCCTTGCTCTGTGCAGTGCAACCTGGCACTGCACAGAGCTAGTGCCAGGTTGACTCTCTTCACCTTGTGAAAAACAGGAATTTTTTTTTTCAACCTCACATATGGGAAGATATAATTTTATAAATTGCCTAAATATCTGTTAGTACAATACTAACTACATCATGTCAATATCTATTTAGAAAAGATCCTAATATCGAACGTGATATTACCTTTTATGACTCATAGCTTTGAAAGTGTTTGTTTGTTGTTGTTGTTGTTGTTGTTGTTGTTGTTGTTGCTTGCTCTAGATGTATTTGTAATTCCAACATTTAAAATAATAAATTTGGATATTTGTCTGCTAAATTGCTTAGTATTATAACTATACAGTAGATAACACTGTCCTTTAGCATATTTTGAGTCACAATAGTAATAGTGCTGACGTTTGCTATAGTGAAACTGTGGTTAATACTTGATTAGCTAAGTTAGAGAACACAAAGCTACAGTATTTACAAATGAGACTGGCCTGCACTTGAAGCCCTGAACTGGTTTTAGAGGACTTTCTTTTTGTGTGTCCATTCCCTCTCTGCTCCACATGGCTGCTTCCTCTCCATCCTCTCTGCTTTCTCTCCACCCTCTCCTTTTCCTCTCCATACTCTCCGCTTCCTCTCCATCCTCTCTCCATCCTCTCCATTCTCACTCTTTGCAGTGATGACTCTGTTCCAAACTGTTCGCCAGAGCTGAGGAGAATTGTAGCGTTGTAAGTCAAAACTAACAGATTCATGATTTATTATCGATTTATTATCAAATGCTGAAGTCGGAAAGGATCACTTGAGTACATTGGACACCCAATAATATAAAATAATAAAAATTAATTTAAAAAAATTTAAAAAACAGAAGGGCAGCGGGCCAAATCAGTTGTCAGGCCACCGGGAATTCTCCCTGTGCTCCCGGTGGCCAGTTCAGGCCTGACTATATATGACAGTATACTCACACATCTACACATTCACTCACACCTAGGGGCAATTTACTGTACCCAATCCACCTACCGACAAGTTTTTAGGGAGTGGGAAGAAACCAGAGAACCCAGACGAAACCCATGCATACATGGGGAGAACATGCACATAGACTCAGTATCGTACCAGGAAACATGCATATGGAGCTATGAGGCGGCAACACTACCCACTGCATCACCCGTTTATTTTTTTTACTTGTTTTTTTATTCAATTCAATTCAATTCAATTTTATTTGTATAGCGCTTTTAACAATGGTCATTGTCTCAAAGCAGCTTTACAGAAACATATAAACACGGGATACAGATTTTAAATGTGTGAATTTATCCCAACAGAGCAAGCCGGTGGCAACGGTGGTGAGGAAAAACTCCCTAAGATGATATGAGGAAGAAACCTTGAGAGGAACCAGACTCAGAAGGAAACCCGCCCTCATCTGGGTAACAACGATGTACAGCAGGCTGATAAAGTCCTCTCTGAAACTATTGGAATGCCAATGCCAGTTCATTTGTTTGTGCTATACACCAAAGACATTTGGGCTTGAGATCAAAAGATGGATATAAGATGAGATTTTAGGATTTCAGCTTTTATTTCCTGGTGTTTACATCAAGATATGTTAAACAACAAAACACATAGCACCTTTTGTATCAGACAAACCAATTTGATCAGACTACCCAGCTCTCTGGTCTTCATGTTGGCTTATACGTTTTTAACAACAAATGCAGTCTTCAAAGGTGAAACCTAGGGCTCGAACAAAGAGTAGACATACAGAGCTATTAATTCTTTAAACAATCATGTTCTAAGTTGTTTAACACATCTAGATGTAAATATGAGGATATGAAAGCTGAAATACTATATATGAATTACTAATACACATGTTCATCTTTTGTATAGAGAAAACAATAAAATTGCCCTTGCTGTTCCAGTACTTTTGGAGAAGACACGATGAGTTCATGTTGTGAAATAATTTGACATCCTAGCTTGAAAATCTGTATATTGTTTATTTATTTTGTTTAGCAGCCAGCAGAATTCAGACCATGTGGTTTTGCCGTAGGCACACACTGTCCTCAGTGCTCAGAATTGTCAATACATGTAACTACTAATACATGTTACTACATTTTCATGCAACATTTTGTCATTTAATTCAAGACACATCTGGATTTTGTCCATGTGTATTTTGTAACATTGAACACATTTGTGGACGCAAGTTCTTTTTCAGTCAAGGATGCCTGGGAATAAAAAGCCCACTGCAGATACTGTGAGGCATGTTTTTGCTGCCTCATCATTCAAAAAGCAGTAAACAAGTCCAATGAAGCATGTGAGCTGTCTACAGACACCAGCAGTCTCTCAGATGAGCTTCAGCATGATGAGCCCACTGCGTTCACCCATTAGACGTAGCGGTTTCAGTTCATCGAGTTTGCTTTGGATCCGGGGGCGTGCTGCTTGAAAGCGAATCTGATTTCCACCCTGATGTGATGCCTGTTTTATACCCATTCAAGTATTCATTCTTCTAGTGCTTCTAGTGACAAAGCTTGGTTATTTGCACAGTACATAATTTAAGTACCGCTCATGAAACTAATTATTTATTTCATTTGCCATTAGAAAAAAATTACACATTACATTAACTTTAACAACTCGGAAACTTTCACTGAGAGAGAGAGAGAGAGAGAGAGAGAGAGAGAGAGAGACTACAGATCTACAAAAAGGTACAAATTTCAGGACATATTACTCATCTTAATGACATCCCTGAATCATTAATGTAATTTAGAGGAAATCAAATAATCCATTTCATAACCACAACAGAGTAGAATCATCTTCCTCAGCGTCACCCCAGGAGTAAACAGTAAAACCCTAGCCAAGCGCAATCCATGATTCTCATAGATTCATTTGGTGAATGGCTAAAATGAGAACCGGATTATAATGGCTTAAACAAAGCTCACCTACTCATCTTAAAAGGAGCACTGTCTTTTCTTCCTCGAAGTATTAAAAAACAGAATCTTTTCAACAAAAAGGAGAGAGAAGATGTTTGTACACTAAATGGTAGAGTATGCTGTCTCTTAGGATATGGATTTAAGCATTCACATCTTGCCTGCTGAAGTAGCAAAGGTTGTAATTTTCTTTTATGGTCTCAGATAATTCAGGCAAATAGAGGAGGTTTAGAGGTCTGCATATGGTCCCTTCCAGCCCTCCATTTTTATATATTAGGGGGACATAAAATAAGCTGTAAAGGCTGATTAGCATCAGAAACAGGATCTGTTTTCTCTAAGGCTACATGTGCAACTACAGTATAGTACTTATGGGACTCATTTGTACAGAAACAGTGAGAAGAGCATGAAGGTAGGTAAGATTTCCATTTGCCATGGTGATATTCAGCACACATTTTACCTCTCTGACAGTCTCATTTAGCCAAAGCTTCCCCTCTGCAGTGCTGTATTCCGGTCAGTGATATTAAAGAGCTCGGTCATTACTGCGTCTGCTCCCTGCTCTTAATGATTGGAGTGCTAAGCATATAAACATGTGAGCGGGGGAGAACAGTGGCGATTAATTGCATTGTATGAAGGCCTGGTTGTCTCAGGGAGGAAGGGTGAGCATAGACTTTAATTCACTTGGGAAATATAGATAGATGTACTTTATTGATCCCCCAGCAGTAAATCTGGTTTTATGTTTAACCTAATTAATGGACGAAGCGTGACCAGTGTTTGCACACATTATAAAACTTCAGTCCGATTCTTGAAGGCAGGATCAGCAATTTAGAAGTTGGGACACTTTCTTGGAAAAGTTTTTCTCAGATTTACATCAGAAGTAACAGGAGATGCAGCTGCCATATTTTTTCTTTCCAGATAGCCTGCTGTGAAAGGAGTGAATGGTTTGCAGAATGACGGACAGTAGGCCTATGTAAATAGACAAGCAGGCAGTCAAAGCTTACAGTTGTTTTCTCAACAACATACTATACCTTATTCTATAATGTTCTACGGTGCGTGAATGTGTGTGTAACTGTGCCCTGCGATTGATTGGCACCCCGTCCAGGGTGTCCCCCACCTTGTGCGCTGTGCCTCCTGGGATAGTCTCCAGGTTCCCCGTGACCCTGTAGGATAAGTGGTACAGAAAATGGATGGATGGATGGCTGGATGGATGTTCTACATATTTCCCAGGTTATCTGTCCTAGGATGAAATAAAAAAAAGACTATTGCACCTTTAAAGATCCTCACCCATATGCAAACTGATTACAAAAGCCAGTATGAGCATATTGTACATAAAAGTCTTGAAATGAGCTAAGATTGGTTGCAAAAAGGAGCACCAACATCCAAACAATCAGGACAAGGAAGCATCTCTATTTGCCTGTCAGTCATGATGCCTGTCAATTCAGCACACTACCATTCAGGCACTGTATCCTAAATAGGCTTGGCTTTGGAGGGAGAACTAAATTGATGGTTTCTATTTGTTTGAATTTTTAGCTTCACATACACTAGCTTCATCTAACCTCATCTAGCCTAGATTGAAAAAAGCTCTCATTTTACCTTTATTGTCTTCATAATGAGGTTTCTTTAGAAGTAATATGTGATATTAGTCCTATTATCCAAAGACAAGTTCAAAAAGTTGAGTACTACCAGACTCCTGTAAACACCCAGATTATGAAGGTTCGAAATTGAGTCAATGACAATTAGCTTATATGATACAAGGTAATTAAACTTTATGGCCAGTATTGTGCTCACAATATATTTTGCAGCTGTATCTTTGCTGTATTTGCTCTGTTTCTTTGAATGGAATGTTGTATAATACATACATTGTTAAATAAATAAATTGTTATTTAATAATATAATTATTAAGTTATATATTATAAAATAATATATAAGTCTAAAATATTGAAATGGGTTTTTTTTTAACTTACAAATGTGGTAACATTTACCTACTACAAATGCATGCTTTGAATTTTTGTGAACCATGTAGCAAAAATACGTGATATGGCTTCTTCAAAATATGTCACCCACACAGTAATTCTAGGCTCTTATTCCCTATATGTGTGACCTTGTGTACCATTATGAGTTATTCTCAAACAATAATTGATTTCACTGACTCACTGTATGAAAAGCAGCTTGCATGCACAAGAAAGTTTCTAGTAATATTTAAGGAAATGGTTTGTTTTTGTGCCATAGCTGCAGCTGGTCCATTAGCAGCCAAGTTAGTATATGTGCTACTGCTGTGACATGCACTGTGTTTTAAGGGTGATTGTACAACATTACTGCCACCAAATAGCAGAACATCACCATCATTTAGAAGCCAGATATTCAAGGGCAGATGTATAAACAAGAAGGATATCCCCATTCCTTTAACATAGGGTTGTTGTTGTTGTTGTTGTTGTTTTAGCTTACTCCCTTTTCACTTTTAAAGTTTTAAGGGAGTGTGAGGAAATCTACCATCCTCAGTGCACTGCTGTTCTCAATACTATATCAAGCTAGAGAATATCACGAATCATCCTGATGCAACAATGAACCAAAGTATACAGCCAAGACAATGCTCGAGTGGCTTCAGGAGAGGTCTCTGAGTAGCCTAAATCCAAAGGAAACTACCCCAATCCATCTGCATTTAGTCTTATGCAAAAAGACTCGAACTGCTGCAAAAGGTACATCTAGCATGTACATACTGAATAAAGGGTCTGAATACTTATCTAAATGAGAGATGTAAGTTTTTGATTTTAAATAAATGTGCAGAATTTTGCTTCATAACTACGGCTGTGTAGACTGATGGGGGCTGAATACTTTCTGAACCAACTGTGTCAGTGATTTTATGTTTTTATTTTATATTTTATGTTTTTCTTTTTTCTAAATGCTTTAGAAAATCTATTTATTATTATCCTTAGATAATGTCATTCATCTGCCATACAACTCCTGTGAATGTTATGTTACTATGGAAAATATAACATAAAGCATGAGCACATCAATACAAACTCATCATCATTAGCTCATCATCACAGATGCTTTTTCCGTCTCATTGCCTGGAACTTCGAGAATGAATGAATGAATTAATTAATCTCATTTTCCCACAACATTCCTGAATAAATCATTAAACCCTTTCAATGTCATGACTTATGCACACACACACACACACACACGCACACACGCACACACACACACACAATTTCTACAGAATATAAAGGGTGAAGGAAAAATGTAGGGGTGGTACAGTATTAAAGGTTTGGTATTTTAACAATACATTCATCTGTAACCTGAAAGGATTTAATTTAACATTGGAAATCACATTTTGATTTGTCTTCCACCTTTAAATGTGTACATATAAATGGACAAGCTCAGTCTCTTTAATTACATGCCTGACAGAGAAGTAAAATGGGAGCTTCTCTTCAGATGAATTCCATCGCATCCATCCATTTTCTGTACTGCTTACATATACCTACACAGGGTCATAGGGAGCTTGGAGTCAATGCCCGGGGACTCAGAGCACTAGGCTGGGGACATCCTGGACAGAGTGCCAACCTATCGCAGGGCACAATCACACACACATTCACACACTACGGACAATTTGGAAAAGCCAATCAGCCTACAATGCATGCCTTTGGACTGGGGGAGGAAACCTGAGTACCAGGAGGAAACCCCTGAAACACAGGGAGAACACGCAAACTCCACGCACACAGGGTGGAGGCAGGAATCAAACCCCCAACCCTCAAAGAAAACGTGCTAACCACTAATCAACCATGCCCCTTACTTCAGATGAATTGTTTTGTGAAATCATTTCAATAATTATGCATTCAGTTCATAGTCTGTTCGCTTACTTTTTTCTTTTGATACAGGTCAAATAATAGTGTAGATATTGAGTTAACTAACATTGTACATGTTTGTTCAAACTTACATGTGAAAGAAAATGTTTACTTCAGTAAATAGTGCTCTGTGTAGTGCTCTTGATTTTGCAGTGTAGGGAATAGTGAAAACTATTTTCCACACAGCTTAGAATTTAACTGCATTACCCAAGTCTCCCTGCATTCTGAATACTGCCATGGATACTGACCATGATGACTGTCAATACTTGAATAATGAAACTGTCAGTCATTCTTGCTAGGCGTGCTTCGTGATACTTATTCGATTTAAATTGATTCTACGAATATTTTGAATGAAGAAAAATGATGACTAAACAGATTAATTTTTTTTTCTGCAATGTGCCTACTTGTCTGCATAAAACTAAATAAATAAAATAAAAAAACCTATGAACAGAAGTTCAATATTGTAAACAAAATGTACTACAGATTCATCTGTAATACTCTCCTAAAATAAATTCGCTAGAAATTCTCTGCAAAATTTGATTGAATAAACAAAGGAAACCAACTCCAACTCAAGGAAAATAATCTATTAAAGCATGATGATCTCCCGAGGTGTCATTTTAAGTGAAAAACAAACTCCAGAGCTGGCTAAAATGCCAGATTTCCATGACCCCTTTCTCCAGCACTGTAGATCTCAGTAGTGTGGGGCTGGTGTAGTTTGAAAGCTACTGAAGAGTTATTTTTTAGCAGTTATAATCCGGTTATGTAACCATATAATCTATAATGTGAGAAGCGATTCTCATCCAGAGCTACCAATCACTTCACAAGTGCAGATGATTCCTGGTAATGATGCAGGCTCTCTAAGAAAGAATGTGATCATGTGACCACCGTGTGTTCTATGCAGTATATTTTAAACATTAATTCAGTTCTTATAGTAAATGCGTGATTTTAATTGCTTTCAAGTTAAAATGTAAAAAGAATTAATCCACACATAAAAAAAAATCATATGAATAATCACATTATTATTATTATATGCGACTTTTCTATAAGGGAGATTAGACTCATGCAAGCCAACATTAAGATAATCTGAAGTGTCTCCTTATTGTGGCCTGGGGTTATGAGCCCAAACCTTCCCTCTTTGTTTATTTGCTCTGGAGCTGAAGAATGGTTGCATTCAAGAAGCGCTGCAATAAAACAACAGCTGAAATGGCATTAGATGGCATCAAATGGCTGGAATTATTAGATTTCAAAGTAATAAAAATCAAATGATCACCCCCTCTACTTTTAGCTGGGATCAAGAGATGTACAATGAGTCTCTGTGAACCAGAAACACAAGACAAGTAGGTGACTAGTGGCTCAATAGTAGTGGCTCAGTGATAAATGATAAATCAAAGGCTTCATTCCATTGTAAAGTGCATTTTTGCTAACAAAAAGTTGTTCTTTTGTGAGTCATCTGACTGCAGACGCCTGTTCAAGGTTTGATGAATATTGTATTAACTCATTTACACAGTGAATAAGCTGCTGTATTGCTGAGTCACGTTTCTTATGACCCTTAAGAATTTAGTGTTTCTCTCACAGCACATAATTATCTCTCAATTCCCATTTCTAGGAATCTTCCAACAGATATTTTTTAATGCAAGAATCCAAAAAAGCAAATCCAAATGGTGTTTCTGACACATTCCATTATTTATTGGTATTCATACATCACTCACAGGCTGTTAATGTATACGCTTCATTATTTCCAGATGTGCTTAGTGCATGTATTTATTCATCATTATGAAAGCATTAGTTAAATATTAATATACAGTATGCATATTTGTGGACCTTATAGTTGTGTTACCAAAAAACGTGCATTCTGAACCTGTCTAACAAGGTAATCTTATAGAAATCACCAAAATCATATATTAAAGTCCATATTTCTTCTATATTAATAAATCAAGTGCAAGGAGGTTATACAAAATTTACTAGACAACAGAAAAAGGCTCAGAAATGCCTGATACTTTTACCCTCAGCATTTTTGTTTCAGAATTCAGAAGGCATATGAATAAGTAAATTAGAAATGTTGACTCCTCTTTCATGTTCAATACTTACTTATATTTAAGGCTACAGTAACTCTAATGTTCAACTCTGTTTTGTTTATAAAATATAAAACCTTCCTAACTAGGCTAGTTTGGTGTCTCTAGCCAAGGAAAGGCACAGCTATAAGCTATCACTGTATGGGTTTAGCTGCTGCAGTGCCATGCAAAGTACATTATTGTCGAAATTTCTAAATATACATCCTAGTTTCCATTCCATCTTCATCTAATTAACCTACAATTTTAAACTATTTACAATATATAGACGCTTAAATGGACCAATATGCAAATGCAAGTCAAATATAGCCAAGATAACACTGATGTATGAAAATCTGTTTTTTCCTCATGCAATAACACAATAACTTTAGGCTTTAAAGTGAAAAAAAAAAAAATGTTATGAGGGGGAAATTTTTCAGCACTGATCTCGCCATAAAAAAGGCAGTAGTTCAGACCACCAGTAAATTCTCAAATACCACTCCAATATTGCAATATTGTAAAACATTGAGCATGATATAGAATATTTATCACTATATCCCGACAGATTTTCAGTGAAATTTCTTTTAGAAAACCTTACATTAAGGGTCACTTTAATATTTAAATTTTGTGTTAAATTTTTAACTATGTTTACTCATATAATTGATATATTAGTCAACTACTGATTAAGCATTAGGTTCTATGATAGATTCATTAATTAACAGTGAGTAACTGAGTATATTTGAAGGTGATAATTTAGTTTGTGGGTACTTAATAACCTGTAATAATCTGCTAGTTATTACAGTACAGCATCACAGAACCAGTACCAGATAAGTAGGTTTGTGGATATAAAATAGAAACCTACCAGTGCTTATGTATTAGTCCTGATAAAAGTAAAATTAATGATCTGTTATTAATGATCAATTATATGTCTTCAGTACTCACTTTATCCTGTCATGGTGGCAGTGGATCAGTAATCTATACCGGTCTATCCTGGGAACACTGGATACCAAGCTGGAATAGACCCTGAATGAGATGCTGGTTCATCATCACAGATTTGTTAATTATGCAAATGATCTACTGTATAGCTACAGTTTTGTTGCACTGTACAGCCCTGCAGGAAACACAGCCCAGTTGTTGTACTACACTCGGTGAGCTATTTGAGTATGTGAGTTATAGATCATTAGCTTAATTTACTTAACTAATGAATTAACTTAATAAGCTTAATTACAATAATTAGCTTTATGAATGGGGATAATGTGTAAATATTGTTAACTTCTTGTAATGTCTGTATATGAGCAGGCTTACTTATCTGTTCATTTGCACTGTAATGATACATTTAATTATCTGTTAACAGCATACCCAATCAATCATTGGTAAATACTTTTTTAATTACTATAATATAGTTGCTATGGGTAATCAGTTACATACTAACTGTATAATAAATTATAAATAGTGAACATAACAGTGATGCGTAGTGTTACCACTTCATTCTTATCATGCACATCAGTATTCATGTAATACATGAAAAAATAAAAATAATGGTGTTTTTTTATGAGCCGATACCTTTAACTTAAATAAGTTTATATTTTAATTGAAGTTTTGAGTTGTCCAATTATCTACTTTTGAACCATTTTCTGAGAACATTCACAGTAAAATCCCTAGTGTTGAATTAACACCCAGAGTGTTTATATGAGTCCAATGGACTCATATAAACACTGTAGGATATGAATTCAACACTGGTGATTTTGCTGTGTTTAAATAAGTGCAGCAACACTTCTCTCTCTTTAAATGTGTGTGCATTTTGTCATACTTTTGTAGTGATCAATGACCCATGTCGATCATTGGTTAATCATAACTTTATCACTGTAATTATTGTGTATCATATTATAATTGCAAATTATTTTAACTCACTGCTTTATGTTTATAGCTCTTCTGACTACCAGCACTTTTCCCAACCTCTGTGTTTTGCCGTGACTCTCTCTGATTGCCTTACAACTGTCTCGCACTTGTTTCACAGTAGAGCTGCTGTATTTGTTTCACAATCAGTTTATTTACCAAATCTGTGCTTTATACTCTATACCACTCGTAAGAGGCTTTGGATATAAATGGCTCACAAATTAATACCTGTACATGCTTTATAATTTAAAATATTTCTGGAAACCTGAAATGAAACGATTCCTTAAACAGCATTTTAAAAAAAATAAATGTTTTTAGCAAGTGTAAGAAACTGAAAAAAGGAGGCAAAAGAAGAAAAGAGTGTCCTTCAGATGAGTCAGTGCTAGTCTTTTTGCTAGTCTTAAATGACAATTGGCAATTTTATACAGGTACACTAGAAAAATTATAAATCACTAAAGAGTGAATAGAAATTTTCAAGGTGAAGTGGGGCTTCTTTACTATTATATTATATTCCAGCTTATAGTGTATCAGATACAGATTTCTTTCTTTCTTACTTTCTTTAATAAAATACTACCATTTTTTTAACCAAAAATACTACTACTACTGTATGTGATATGTATATATATATATATATACATACACACACACACACACACACACACACACACACATACACACAAAATGGGAAGTGGCTAGAAGAAATAAGCAAAAGCATTGAAAATGCCCATTTCCACCATCTGGGCAATAATTAAGAAGTTCCACACAACTGAAATGTTATGAATCAACCTGGATGTCCAAGGATCACAGTTGGAGAATTGCAGAAGTTAGTTGCGTCTTGGGGTCAGAAAGTCTCCAAAACTACAATCCGAAGTCACCTACATCACCACAAGTTGTTTGGAAGGGTTTCAAGAAAAAAGCCTCTACTCTCATCCAAAAACAATCTCAAGCATCTTCAGTTTGCCAGATACTACTGGAACTTCAAATAGGATTGGGTTCTATAGTCAGATGAAACCAAAATAGCTTTTTGGTAATAAACACCAGAGGTGGTTTTGGCGCACACAGAGAGGTAGCCATATGGAAAAGTACCTCATGCCCACGGTTAAATATGGTGGTGGCTCTTTAATGTTTTGGATCTGTTTTTCTGCCAGAGGACCTGGACATTTTGTTGATGATACATGGCATCATGTACATCTGGAATCTATTAAATATCAACAGATATTAAATGAAAACCTGACTGCCTCTGCCAGAAAGCTTAAAATGGTCCGTGTTTGGATCTTCCAGCAGGACAATGATCCAAAACATACATCAAAATCAACACAAAAATGGTTTACTGACCACAAAATCAAGGTCCTGCCGTGGCCGTCCCAGTCCCCTGACGTGAAACTCATAGAAAACCTGTGGGGTGAACTGAAGAGGAGAGTACTCCAGCGTGGACCACGAAATTTGAAGGAGAGATTCTGTATGGAGGAGTGGTATCTTTTGCCAAGTATTTTCCAACCTCATCAGGCATTATAGGAGAAGACTCAGAGCTGTTATCTTGGCAAAGGGAGGTAGCACAAAGTATTCACTAAAAATGGTGCCAGTAATTGTTACACACCTATATTTAACAAAAAAAAAATGTTTTGAAAAACCTGTGTTTTGTTTGCAATTCTTCGATATCCATGAGAGCAGAGTATTTTTGTGAATTTTGTGAACAAAAGATCAAAATGTTAAACAATAAAGAAAATTTTCACACCCTTCTTTGCTCATATTTGCCAACTGTGTCAATATTAGCAGAGGGCACTCTATAAGACATGGCAGCAGTGCAGTTTATAAAACCATGTCAAGAGCTTCATTTAATGTTCACATCAAATGTCAGAATGTGGAAAATGTGATCTCAATGACTTTGACTGTTGTTGGTGATAGACAGAGTGGTTGGAGTATTTCAGAGACTGATTTCCTGGGATTTTCACACACAACAGGCTATAGAGACAGAGAGATTATAGAGGTAACACAGAATGGTGTGAAAAACAAAAAAACATCCAGTGAGCGGCAGTTCTGCGGGCCTTGTTGATGAGAGCGGTCCAAGGAGAATGGCCAGAATGGTTCAAGCTGACAGGGAGGTTACAGTAAGTCAAATAACCACTTTTTATAACCATGGTGAGCAGAAAAGCATCTCAAAATGACATCAAACATTGAGATACATTGCGTTCCACACCCGTCAACCAAGAACAGTCTGTGACACCTCTTTCTTTTTGAAATGCATCAGTATCCTCATGTGCAGTTTTATAAGGAAACTGGCTGATACTTTTTTCCAGGCATCGTGGAGAACCTGTCACAGCTCTTCTGGACACTTCTGTTATTGGATTAAGATAGCAGGAGGAAAAAATCTAAATGACTTTGAAAGACAGTTCCTTATTAGGACAAGGACAGCAGGAGATTCAGTTACAGAGATTTAAATAGGATCATTCACTAAAGTGACAAATTAGACATTTTTTAGATCTATAGGAAAGACATCACTAAACAGAGTTGGACATTGTAGTGGAAAGTGCACATTCAATGACAGTGATGCTTTTGTGTTAGTGTGATATGTGTGGAAAGCAGAAGAGCAAATGTTCTTCAGATGACTGAGAATATTATTGCAGGACATGATCAGACTATCAGCAGTAACAACTACACAGAGAGGGATATTATGGTAGGATTGCAGGGCAAAAAACCCTCATTACAAAGATGAATGCACATTTAAGAGTTCAGTGGTGCAAAAAGCACAGACACCAGCCTATAAAGATGTGGAAAAAGTAATATTTTCAGCTGAGTCATCCAAGACAGTATATTTGACAAGTGGTTGAGTGCATGTACAGAATTCACCAGGAAAACGATTAAGTCCAGATTGCTTGACCTTTACAGGGAATGCTTTATAGGACATTTTTCTAGCATGGTGTTGGTCCACTTGTCCTCTTATATAACACTATATTTAAACACCAGATGATTATATTGCCCACATGTGAATGTAAAAATTATACACCATCTGCATTATGCTCAGAGCTGTTGCCTGTGTCTACAGTTACGCAAAGTGGCACTTTTTCTTAAAAGCCATGCGAATATTGCATATTTGAAGAACATCCATCCATCCATCCATCCATTTTCTATACCGCTTATCTTACACAGGGTCGTGGGGGAGCCTGGAGCCTATCCCAGGGAACTCGGGGCACAAGGCGGGAAACACCCTGGATGGGGTATCAATCCATCACAGGGCACAATCGCACATACATTCACACATCCATTCTCACACTACGGACAATTTGGAAATGCCAATCAGCCTATAACGCATGTGTTTGCATTGGACGAGGAAACCAGAATAGTTGGAGGAAACCCCCGACCCTAGAGGTTATTGATGGTGGAGTGGCTGGCCACATTATGTCCCAGGGTGCCCTCATGACTGTGTTAATTTCTGGCTCTCCCTTTTAGCTATGCTGCCATAGCTAGTCTTGCTGGAGTCCCTGTTGCACACATGCAAAGTACATTGTCGTTAACCATTATGGGACAATAAGCATACCTAATAATTCCTCCCTCTCTCTCTCTCTCTTTCTCTCTAGCTACACATGATACTCCTAAGATACCAGTGATCCTGAGCCCTTCTGCTCACCAGACCCACCTGATCCATCCTGATGCCCTACTTCTGGTTGGAGTTCTTATCAATTGGAAGTCACATGCTGCTGAAGACAGCCCCACATGGTGCAGCCTAAAGATAATTGAGATTACAGAGGATGATACCACTTAAAAACCATAAAGATGGCATTGGACCTCAATTCATATGAACAGTTATGCTATGATGGCTAGGACTACAATTGCTATGACAGCTTTAGAACTGCAGTTGCCACAAACAGTTTAGCACTCAAGTCTCCATCAGTGAACACAGTGGAGAAGTTCAACAAAACAGACTTGTAAAAAAAAACTGTAATGAATTTTCTTGGTTACACAATTGCACTATTTGACCATGTAGTATTTATATAAGGGATTTATTTAAATTGCACTATCTGATGTCACCTAGATGCGGTTCCTCTCAAGGTTTCTTCATCCGAGCATCTCAGGGAGTTTTTCCTCGCTGCCGTCGCCTCTGGCTTGCTCATTAGGGATAAATTTGTGCATTTAAAATCTATATCCTGAATTTGCACATTTCTATAAAGCTGCTTTGGGACACAGTCCATTATTAAAAGTGCTATACAAATGAAACTGAACTGAATTGAATGGAGGTGTGAGGAAAAGATGCATATTATTCATATGTCACGTAATGGCATTAAAGAAATGTAGCAGATGTGATCATTCAGGTAATTGGCCTTCATTTTCTTTGAATGTATTAAAAGTAATGTTGAACATTTTGAAGATGTGGTTTAGTGGTTAAGTCTTTGGGCTACTGACTGTGGGCTATTGACTGTGAGTTCAAAACCAAGACTGCTCAATTGTAAGTGACTGGAAAAATGAATTAGTCAAATAAGCAACCATAAAAGTAAATATACAACTAGGAACAGAATAATTACTAAACTGTCTAAAGATTGTACAGGGATTATGACATGATTTAATACATCTCAGTAGAGATATAAGCTTTTGCAATGTTCACACAGGCATCTGAAATTGCTCAAATGTGGCCGACGTGCGGTGTGCACTGCATGAAAATAAGACAAACCCCATCCCATCACAAATATGCTATGCACTGCATGAGAAAATCAAAAAAGCAACAGATCTCTTCTCATCACCTTTTTGTATTTGATTCATTACTGGAAGAATCTCTCTGTGGACTAGTATTTGAAATAAAACTTCACAGTTCTATCAATATTTGTTATGACTTGCACAGCAGAGCAAGTCAAAGAATGTGCCATGGGAATTATCAGCATGGACAGACCTTTGCATTTCCAAATGCATGAATCTTTTATCTGTTTAAACAACAGTACTGAGACATCAGCTGACGTCTCTGCTGCATATTTCTGTTTAGTGCGGCATATTTCAGTCCAGTGACATGAACAGAAACATACAATTCACAACAAGTCATTTATTTTGGCGAAAAAAAAAAACCTCAATAACACATATTCAATACAACCTGTTCATATCATGTCAGAACAAAATGTTGTCATGCAAGCAAGCTGAGATATTTGAATTCAAGTTGATTAATATCATACGAATGAGAATTGACAAATAACACATTTGCATAATCACATAAATAATTTGTCATCACTGAAGCATGACAACTGCATATGTGCCATTTTAAAGAACAAATTGTTCACATTGTGCATTTGATTCAGAGAAATACAAACCTAGTCTAACAATAATCACTGTAAAGATAAAAGAAATGAAGATCACATTGAAGTGCAAGTGGACCAGCTGAAAAAAACAACACCTTAAATTTTATACTGCTTGGTAACATGTGGCAATGTGTGGATGTTACATGCCATTTAAATCTTTGATATACTGTATATATATCTTTATAAATATCTATTATATTTAATTAAATCCAATGGCACATTTTGACAAATATAATGCACTGATTTTGTTTAGGAAAATATTATTTACAATATATTTACAGCATTAAAGAAACTGGAGATGAAGATAAAACTATTTCTTTTCAGTCCTTTTCTGATTGGACAGTCATGAACAAACCATTAGAGAAAAAGGAAAGCACAAATGTAATGTTGATTATACAGCAAATGTTGGCCTATAAAACATAATTGGTGTAACGGACAACATGCCAGATAGTTTACACAAGCAATCCTGGGCTTCTCGAAGCCTTCGTGTTCATATAAGGTTTCCGTTTGGTACACTATACCTCTAAGAAGCTAAATTCAGCTTGAGTGAATATGTGGTGTGGATGAGTCACACTACTTTGCTAGCATGTGACATGTACTGTTTATAATTAATCTAGACTGGCATGGGAGATTTCCATGATCATCACAGCTGACCGGTAGTTTCACCCCGACAGAACTCAGAGACCTGTGGTGACTTGTGTGAGTTCTGAGTTGATGTCAACACTGGGCTGGCAGCGCAAATCCAGTGATGACATCTCCACTGCTAGTCATACCTGCCGGTTGGTTCGGTCTACTGTGGGACTGGACTGAGCCTCACGCTGTTGGTTGCGGGTGCGTGTTGAACGCATCGAGTTCTGCAGGTCCAGCACTGATGGACTGGGTATGCAGAACTCACGGAAACAGCGCTTGAAGTTCTCATCCAGGAAGGCATAGAGCACCGGGTTTAGGCAGCTGTTGGTGTAACCCAAGGCGATGCAGAAGTGCCAGGTGATGGTCTGCAGTAGAGAGCTGGGGATGGTCACCAGGGCCTTGATGATCACAAAGATGTGGATGGGGGTCCAGCACACAATGAAGACGGCCACCACCACTAGCACCATGTGGGTGATGCGTCGCAGGTTGCGGTCTTTCTCCTTGGAGCCGGACAGCATGCGGACACTCTTCAAGCGCAGGATCATCAGGCCGTAGCACACCGTGATAATCAACACAGGCATTATGAAGGCAAAGATGAAAACGCAGATCTTTAGCAGGTTCTCCCAGTACCAGGATGGGTGAGGGAACACAAGAGTGCAGTCAACAATGCCTATTGCAGTGGGAGAAAGAATGAGCACAAAATGGTACACTGAAACAAGATTAAAAACACCAACAGTGCTTTATCTCTTGTCAGATATGTGACAAATTATGAAAAACAGTGGCTCTATCATGCTATGATGGCATTTTGCTGGCATGGATTGGGGCCACTTAATGTTTTTTTTTCCCCCCAATTAATATGTCCCACATTTTTAGTGTAGTATTTCCATACACCATTCCAACAAATAAAGCTCATTGATTTTGCATACCACATGGCCAACAGTATGTGGACACCTGACAATCAGACCTACATGTGCTTGCTGTGCTCATTATTCAATTTCAAAAAACTGGTTATTAACTATTTGTATGAGCTGTTAACAAACTCTGGGGTCTTTTATTTGTAATTTATTTAGCAAAAAATATTGAATTTACACTTCAATATTATCTGCTATTTTGTGTAGATTCATGCCATGTAATCTCAATTAAGTCATTTTCAGTTCCAGATTGTAACACTAGAAAATGTGGTATGAATATGTTCAGTTAGATACTTGACTATTTTTGACACACAAATACAGATTTGCAGCTCAGTTTTAGGCTTGCTATTTTTTCATATAAAGCTGTCAAGTAAAAGGACAAAACGCTTCCATTATACTCATATCACTATTCTGAACATGATCCTAAATAAAAGGGTTTTTATCATATTATATTTACTTTATCCACTGCACTCAATCCATTCTTTTTATAATATCTAAAACTCTCACTAGTTCCTTAAGGAAAATACAAATACATTTACATAAGGTATTTTAATTATGTAATAAGTTAACACACATACCGCTACTATGGGAGTCGAGTGTAGTAATAGTTGAAGCCATGATCATGACTGGCAGACCAATAGCAGAAGACAGGATCCAGTTGCAGACGTTGACAATCTTGGCATTGCGGGGGGTCCTGAAGTCCAAAGCTTTCACAGGGTGGCACACGGCGATGTATCGGTCTACACTCATAGTGGTCAACGTGAAGATGCTTGTAAACATGTTGTAATAGTCAATGGACATGATAATCTTGCACAGGATGTCCCCAAAAGGCCAGGTGCCCATGAGATAGTTCACACTTTGGAAGGGGAGAGTACTGGTAGCCAAGGCATCTGCCAGGGCCAGGTTAAAGATGTAGATGTTTGTAGCAGTCTTCATTTTGGTGTATCTGTAGTGAATAGAAGCAGATCACACAGAAGTGCTGTAATAAATTTCAATTCATTTTGCAAATAATTTTCACGTATGATAGAGTTGATAGATATATGTAAATAAAACTGGTAGGAAATGATAATGGAAAATTACAGGAAAATCTATTGCAGAAAAATTGGTACTGAAGATGACATTAGAACAACTGGATTGTAATATTAATATAGTATAGGTTATTCAGACTGAACAGATTCAAATACAGATACAAATGGGAGGCACGCTATTACTTTTTTCCACATGAGGAGGAGATTTTTACTTTCATGTGGGCAAGAGAAATACAGCTAATTAAATTCATTAGAAATTGTCACTGGTGGGTACAAACAAATATTCTGTAACCGTGTAAGTGGGATTAAAGATAAGATACTGTCTTGTGCACTTCCCTACATCACAAACAAACAAACAAAAACTTCTGCTTATTTCAGATTTAAATCTGAATACTGATACAGGTATGAATAATTGAAGCACCATACAGATACAGATAGCAACATTGCATTACACCCCTAATTAATTTATGTTAATGTTAATACACCTTCATCTTAGTCTGGTAATAATCTGCAGCCCTTTAAAAAAAAAAAGAGAGAGAGATTAGTTTGAAAACCAAACTCATATTTAACCATTTCTAGCAGTACATAGGCGTTCCATTCCACCTGCAGAATGGAAATGAACTTATTGGACATCTTCAATCAGAATAAACAAAGGAATTATTTTATTCTGTTATAAGACTCATCAGGACATAGTTGGGTTTCTGTTTGTAGAGTATCATGACTCAGTGTTTAGCTGCTGGTAACCAGGGTGATTGGAGATGCCCCCTGGTGGGCAAACAATTCACACCTATACACAATAACACTAGTATAGAGATAAAACGGGTTAGGGTAATGCTGATCATGAACCCCCAAAAAAGGCGGAAATGAAATTTTTTCAACTCATAATTCATTCTTCTCCTTGACTTACACAGCTCTCATCATAATTAGGCAACAACAAATCACCCAATTTCTCAGGCTTTGCACATATGAACAGATGAATGTGGTAGCACTTCCCCACCTTGAAATGAATGCAGATAATTATTGAGGTCTTTAAAGTAATCTGGAAGTATTGAAATCACAGAGAGTTAGAAATAGAGGTGAGAAAGAGCATGCATTTTAATAGGAGACATTCTATTGTGCATAGAAATGGCCATTTCAACAGACTCAATTCAGCCACGTTCAGCGTGCTATAAAAATTCTCATCCCATCGCAGACAATTTTAATACTAACGCATGTACCAAAGAACACAAAGTATACTGTACAATGTTGCTTGCGGTTTTCATCGTCTTATATGAGAGCCTTCACGATTTATAAGGAGTGGCATCTGCACTGCATTAAAAATATTTTCATTTCAAAGGAAGGAAAAGTCTTATGCATAAATTCTCATCTGAAAGATTCTCTAATCAGGAAAGTTAGTCGCTGCTTTGAAGGGGCAGTTGTGTCTGGACTATTAAAATGAGATTTTAAGTGCTCTCCAGTGTCTGTGAAAATAGGTACTTAATGAGAATAATGCATAATTCATAAGCATAGCATCTGGTTTCTATGCAGGAAAATAATTTGCTATCTTTCTATATTATCAATCTGAAAGCATTTTATACTAATGAGCTCAGACAGTGAATTACTCAGTGGTCCATAAAAGCATAAATGCTTTTATGGACTTATTTATGACAGTAGAGTTTGTGAAAAGGCTTTTAAAGCCTCCTGCAAAATATACAAAAAGCTCATGGTAGATTAGTGTATTTTTATTTATTTATTTATTTATTTCAGCATAGCAGTTAACAAAGAGGTAATAAGCCATATTGGTGCTTAGGCATCCAGTAAAGCTAATTTACTGTAATTCCCGTGGAGATTATAACAGATTAAACTATTATGGTGAAAAAAGCAGAGGTTTGCCTTTTGAAGCACTAGTATTTGACTCTTGCAAAAGCAGAGATAAAATATAACCTCTAGTTCATTCCAGACACACCAGCTAGATGTAAACAAAAATTCTGGCTGGTGTGTACTTTCAAAATAACAATGTCTGCAGATGCAAGCACAATTGATGAACAGGGCTGCATTGTTTAGGTAACTGTCATAGATGAAATAGCACAGAAAGACACAGTGCTGTTTGATTTAGTTAGTGATTTAGTAAACGCATGAAGGTCACTGACCTCAAGGTGTTTCAGACCTGAAGAAATCTACTAATTTTATTTGGTAAAATCTAATCCACATTGTCATTCTCACTAGCACCTGAATCCCAGTCTGCCACTGAAGTACCAAGCATGCTCACTCATTAAATTCAGAAATTCATAAATCGGATGAAATGAATGAAATCGGACTGGGGGAGGAAACCGGAGTACCCAGAGGAAACCTCCGCAGCACGGGGAGAACTCATCAAATTCAGAAATTCATAAATCGGATGAAATAAAAGAGAAAGATAGATTTGATACCTATGGCACCAAAGCTCCTGACTACGCCTCACATTTGCACTGATATGATAAGTAATTGTATGTTTTTATGATAAATTTATGCACTGTGGGGTACCTAATAGTCATAGAAGGATGATGACTAATTTATTATTGTAAATGTCAGACAAAACACTTGATTGGATGTATACTCCACTTAAGTGTATGTTTTGGCAACCTCTTTCTACCGCAGAATCTGGAATTTATGAAGATAAAGCACCTGCTAATAGGCTAACCTTTTGAAAAGTCTTGATTGTTTTCATGAATATATTTTGTGAATTTACAATGCTTATGAACAAATCAGGAGTGTGTGGCTGATATATCCATAGCTGAACATCCATCCGCTTACTCCTTTTCAGGGTCATGGGAGCCTATCCCAGGAAGGGCACAAGGCGGGGTACACCCTGGACAGGGTGCCAGTCCATCACAGGGCACAATCACATACACACTCACACACCCATTCATACACTACTACCATTCATACTACATGCCTGTCTTTGGACTGGGGGAGGAAACCGGAGTACCCAGAGGAAACCTCCGCAGCACGGGGAGAACATGCAAACCGCACACACATGGCCCCGGCGGGACTCGAACCCCGGACGTGTGAGGCGAACATGCTAACCACTAAGCCACCGTGCACCCTCCATAGCTGAACATGTATATGCATATGGTATGTGGTATAAAATAATTCATACCACAGCGACACTGACCAGGAAGTTCCTAAACATGAATGACTTAATGCTCTAAATTAGAGATGCAGCAATGTATCGTCCGATAATCGGTATCGGCTGATAAAGTCAATTTTTCCCCACTACCGGCCATCGGCCGATAGTTTAAAAACATCCAATGATCAGGGCCGATTCTATCCTGTCAATAAAAAGAGTGCGGGAAAACACATCAATTTCGTGCTGTGTGTAAAGATGATGTCTCGTGATGAATGATGACAAAACTGCAGTTTGTAATCTCTGTAAGATCTTCACTGCACCGCTGCAGCAGTGAAGCGGGAGTTTCGGCGTCGAGTCAATTTTTATTTTTTTTTGCCACGCTGCTCGAGCTGAATTAAAGGGCCAGTACATCATTGAAAGATTTAAATGAATATGAGTTGACAAAAAAGTATATACTGCACAGAAAAATATATTTGTAGAGTAGTATATATATCCAGTATCATATCCAGTTAATGTTAATATATAAAAAAGTTTATATTATATATTACCAGTTTGATGTCAATGATGAAGTAGAAATGCTTGTGTTTGTGGTGAGTGAATGTGAGACTAACAGGAGGTTTTTTAGAATTCAGTCAATGTTAATATGAATTAATAACATTCAATAAATTAAGAAATCTTACTTTAATCCTCAGAATTTAGTTCACGTGTTAATGTTAATTAGAGTAATGTGTTTTCTGTTTATGAGACCAGTTACTGTGAAACAACTTTTTGAAATGGAGAGAATAAAGTTTTTATTTGCATTTCTTTCAGAATTGTGGAATTAATAATTATTAATTTAAAAGAAGGTATAAAAAGCAGAACTATCGGTATCGGTTATCGGTATCGGCCGATATCACTCTGAATAATCGGTTATCCGTATCGGCCGATATCATTATCGGTGCATCTCTACTATAAATGCATTGTGGTCTTGTGGCAGTGTCCCACATGCTTCATATCTGCATGAACGTGAAAACCTCCCGCTTGTGCAACTTTGTTTTTGTTGCATCCTACAGGATCGCAGTCCCAACGCACATCTCTAATCTCGCCCAGAAAATACCATGTGAAAGTTTCTGGCATTCTGCTCATTCCAAATAATGTATTCAGATTTTGTTACATCCATGCGCTGTATGTGCACACTGACTGGATTACAACAGCATGCGTTGTAGATGGTCAAAAGTTTTAAATCATATTAAAAGTAAAACAAAGCAAACAGTCACTCTGGCATTAAAAAGTTCAAAAGTAAATGCCACAAATACCTTTGCTAAAATACCTGCTTATTCACTCAACTCTAATATAGCACAACATTGTGACACCGCAGGCTATCAGCCTGATGATTATGGAGTCATCCAAAACCCCTTTACACCAGATAAATTATCACACCATTTATTTTTCTCGCCAGGGTTTTTCTCTAATTGTGCAAATGTTCCAAGGATCAATTATTCCACTTGCAATTGAGCATTTCAGTCTTATGAAGTGAGCTCTGCTTCTAATCACCAATATACAGTGTCAATCTTCCTGGTTTTAGATGTTTGCTGGAAAACCATTAAAACGGATCCCTCATGACTGTCATATTAGCTCAGAGAGTTCTCATTTGGAAATTGCATCATCTGTCTTTCTCTCAAACAGCTGCAAACAGATGGTGTTTCTCTGGTTACTGTATCAGAGCATTAAAATAAATGGCTTCACTACAATGGAACTTTCAACACAGACAATGTGTCTTGACAGGGAACAAACCTATTAATCTGCATGCATATTTCTTATATCATGGAATAATCAGGCAAGAAATTGGTCAAATGTATGGATTTGTCACAAACCCATTTTTCTCAAGGGAATTCTAGTCATGGGGACTGTAATTTGATTTTTCATACTGATCAATGATGGACAGCCCTCAAGCCCAGGCATGTAATGAAAGCTTGACTGATGACAAGGTTATTTGACTGCATTTCATTTTTGCTTCCTTCTTTCACAAATACAACAACTGGATTATTGGATTAGGTGGAAATTGTAATTGGAAACCATTTTGATGAAAGCCGAGGCACAAGCCAAACCTAGTGATCAGGTGGAGCTGAAGTTATTGTTATCACAGACAAACCGGCTTTCAATTCTATTACAAAACCTCAGGATTAGCTTGTTGCTAGGGAACACCAGAACAGCCTCTGTCTCTTTGGAGTCTGCTCATTGATGCATCCTTTTTTAATGCTTTTTCCCCCCAGATTGATTCTGCAAATTTCAAATATGGATAACTAAATATACCAAGCAATGTCACTAGAGATGTTGAACATCTGTGAGCGCCCTTGACGGCCACATCCCTTCCACACAATAGCAGCCGGGTGTTGCTCAAGTGAATGACTTTGACAGAAACATGAGAAATGCTCATGACTAATTTGGAATAAACATGGTTGCATCTACTGTACAAGAAAAGCAACATTGTTTAAAAAACAACCGTCTGTTCCGCTAAAGCAAGTACTTAGTCAATGTGACGCATTCCAAGTCATTACAAACCGCTGTTGGATTCTATAAGACAAAGAAGAAACGAGAGTGAAGAAGAAGGGCCACTACAATGCAGTCAAAAGCTTCTTTTCTCTAATATGACAGTTGCTCCATTGAATTAAAAGTCATTAGATTGACTGGAGAAAAAGGATGAGGCAGCTACAATGGATTAAGACAACGTAATCTGGGGGAGTCAAGCACAAAAATGCCTAATTAGCTTATATAATCGACATTTACATGCAGGTTGAAGATGGTGGCGTTCTGTCTGCCTGCAGCTGAATCATCCAGAGCTCAAGTCCATCCCAGCACATGGAGTCAATCCATTAAAGCTCATCCAGACACACCATCTGCTTCTGTCTTTCCATGCCAGAGCTTGTTGAATATTCAAAACAATGTCAGTGGCTCTCAAAGTGGTGTCTGGGGACCTCCAGGGGTTGTCAGGAACTCTATGCGTGTTTTTATTTATTTATTTATTTTATTTTGTTACCCTGGTGGAAATCACAATCCACCATTTTCAAAAAATTTTTTTATTATTATTGAGTTTTTATAATTATTAGCCAGTTTGACTGCTCCCTTAAATTGAACTGGTTTTTATTCCAACTTAAATAACTCAAAAACAAGTAGGCAGATAGAGAGTGTAGACTTGTGCCTAATGTGTTCTGTCAGTGGAAAGTTCAGTAATAATAAATAAATAAGCTGTAGGGCTCTAATACATAGCCAGAATACTACTGTGCATATTGGAATAATGAATGTGATACTTAAAAAATTTGGCTTCAAAAAGTCTGATAACCCCTGAAACAATGTGTGGTGGAAGAATCAGACATTCAATCTGTCATGAGCAAATCTATTTTTACTAAAGGACGTACTAGCCAGTTATAGTCAAGGACCAATTTATGTTAAAGCTTATCCAGAGACTCTTTGTGTCCATGCCAGAGCTTGGCACATATTCAGAACAATGCCAGTGTGTGAGCTCACTAACACTGGCAAATTATAATGATTAGGCTCCTCTATAGCACTTCAGTGTGAGGAATAGTCAGGCTTGTAAATTGAGTTTGGTGTAGTCTGCATACAGAGATTGTTTTTCTTGTCTGTCTGTTTGTACATCCTTGTTTTTTGTTTTGTTTTTTGTTTTAATGTTTCCCACCCAAGAGCTCAAGTTCTCAACATTCAAAAGAGAGGTCAGATAACTTGAACTTTCATAAGCATCCTTGAGTGACACATCTCTTACAAACAAACGTTTAGGCAAAAGAGCTAGGCATTGCTGAAGTCAATGTCAATGTCAAGTTTATTTATATAGCACCATTAAAAACAGCATAGGTTGACCAAAGTGCTTTACAACAATAATTACAAAAGCTGAGATAGGAATAAGATAAATATATATATATATATATATATATATATATTTATATATATATATATATATATATACATATATATATATATATATATTGTAACAGTCGTTACATAGCGATCATATAACAACTATAAAACTATTAGTAATATCTCTATGACTGGTTAAATGCCAAGGAAAATAAACAAGTTTTTAACTTGGATTTGAAAATAATTCAAGTACAAGCAGTTCTAATATGTAGAGGCAGGCTATTCCAAACCTCAGGGCAAGCCACAGCGAAAGCATGATCACCCCTAAGCTTCAGTCTAGATCTGGGAACCGTTAGTAGCGCTTGATCACATGACCTGAAAATTCTAGAGGGGTTATGAAAGGATAAGAACTCCATAAGGCATAAAGGAGCTAGACTGTAAAGAGATTTGTAAACTAGTAGCAGTGTACTGTATTGCACCAACAGCTTTCTTAATCTGAGAAGTGAACTCGGTTCAACTGAACACAAACAACTGAAAGGTTTGTGTTCATGTCTAATTCTGATTATTTTGTTATTTTTATGAGGTTTCTGTCATTCAGTGTGGATGTTTTCCATTGCCACGATGAGCAGTGATTTGAGCTCCACAGTCAGCTAACTCAGTGTTTCTGGTACATTGTTTAAAAACAGTAAGCAGACTGTTGAAATTAATGGTCTTTGGAAAAGCATAATTACAGTTTATGCCTAACACGAATAAAGTCAGTGGCGAGGGCTTGCGGCATATGCTATTATACAAACACTGATGAATAATTTCTAGATGAATGCCCTGAGGCGCCAGTGTGAGGACAAATCATGAGTTCATTAATATTCTGCACAACTGGTCAATGAAAATTAAAATCCACTTGGCCTATTATCTAATGCTGGGCAATATGACAATATAATATTGATATTGTGGCAAATTGTGTAACAATTTTTGCTTTTCTGAAATATAATCTTTTTTATTAACTTAATAATCATAAAATTCACTAAAAGCATGAGTTGATGTTAATTTTTTTTACTTAATCATTAAAAATGTACTGTTTTACATTTTTATAGATTTAAAGTGCACCTGTTATGCTTTTTAAACATGCCTAATTGTCTCATACAATAGATTTACATGCATCCAAGGTCAAAAAACACTTTCATTTTCTCATAATTTACATTGCAGCATCACTTCTTCTTTTCAGGGTCACAAATAACTCATTCAAGGATCCGTTCACTCTAAACTCCTCCTTTCAGAGAGACTACTCTGCTCTGATTGGTCAGATGTTCCAGTCTGTTGTGATTGGTCTACAGCTTACAGTGCGTGTCAGAAAGGAAACAACCATTACCATATCTGAACTTCAGCTCAGTAATAATGCTGGTTTTACTTTACCAATTTGGGCCTGAGTCCGATAGTGATACATCGGAAGATCAACCCGAATCACCATCGCAAGCACGATGAGAACAGGGTGTTTCTCAACGGTAAGTTTATATGCAGTTTGGCAATAGCGTGTTAGCCGGTTAACAGAGGCCAACAGCTAACAGGTTAACAGCTGTGCACTGGCTGTAGACGTGTAAAACACATAACTATGCATTTGGAACACTCGGTAGAAAATATACACATAAATACTTACAGGTTGTGATCCAGATGGTCCAAATAAAGTGGGTATGGCCCCATCTTTAATGGATAATTGTTTCGTAAGTCCCATGTTGACTTCAGCTAGATTTGAGAAGCAGTTGTCAAGGTAATGACGGGAACACAAACGAAGGTCAGAGTTGAACTGCTGTGATATCGTTTTAAAATTAATTTTAACCACTGACACTTTACATCCTCATCCTAGTGGTTTTGCTTTTGCAGCGCAGAAAACAACATCTTCTAGACATGAACCCAATTTTTTCAGGACACACGTACAACTGTAATGATTGAGGGCGGGTCAAAGTACACACTGTTCGTGAGCAGCCAATGAAGATCAGAGGCGGGTTTCTTTGTTATAAACGTACGTAAGTTTGTACAGGAAGTAAGTCTGGTATTACTGATGACTCGGTTTAGCTGTTCAGAATTGGTTCTTTCTTTTGAAAATCAATAACTCCATTTGTCGTGCACTTTGATTTTTGAAACTTTGCAGATTTTTACATTCACAAACAGCTCTATAACACACTACATGAAAGGTAATATCTGAAAAAGCATAATAGGTGCACTTTAAAATGTTTTCTTCTTTTTAGTGTTAAATCTTTATTTTCATAAATATTTTTTTCAGTTTTGAACATAAAAAAAAAAGTATCTTCGTTCACAAAAATCGGATTTAAAATAAAAAAAATGCAACCTGATTAGTGATACATATCTTGTATAGTAGAAATGTGAAAATATTTTTGTCATATGGCTCAACTCTAGTACCATCTCTATACTGTCCATCCAACATGATCTCACAAATACAAGTTTGCAAGATTCTCCTTGTAAGTCCGGGTGAGCTTTTCTTATGGATTTATGCATCATTCCTACAAGATTTGTTGTTAAAAGTTGATTAATGGAACCCATTTATAATACATTTTGTATTATGACACATAGTCACTGAAGTAAAGGCCACGCACACCACACATTTTTCACTTACCACATCATCATGTCAACATGTTCAGCTCAGTGATCATTCAGTGATGTTTGTTGTCTATCCAGATAAGCTTCCTTTCCCTGAAATTTCAGTTCATGTCATGGATGGAACATTGATTAGTAATAAAACCTCTTCTCCTCTTCTTGAACATTTAGCAACACTGATTGTCTTTGCTTATCTATATTTTATTGCACACTAAACACACATGCGGATGGATTAACATTTATGGCTGCACCATTAACGCACATTAAATCTGCATCATAGGCTCATGTCATGAAAATTAAGAGTTCTAAATATATACTCTTTTACCTTTAATTAAAATACAAATATTACAATAAAGTCAGGCAATGTGTCAGAGTGATTCATGTAATTGTCTCTAAACCTGTATTTTGGTGCGAGTAATGAGTCATGAGTAATCCAGGCTTCTTGTTAATTCATCTGAATCAAAGTTGAAGTGCACACACACTTGACTTCACCTTGAATGTAACAGTGTAATGTAAATAGTTCATCATGCTTTCCTAGCCATGACAAAATAAAAATAAGACTTTTTTTTTCTTTTTTCTATTCTAAAAGAATTACAAAAGATTATTCATCTTTTTTACACACCAGCTGTATTGAACATAAATGAAATGAATGAATGAAAACTCAAGACAAAGGTAATATAAAAGTATATACAAAATTCACTTAAAGCACAGTATATAAAGAAAGACCTTTTTAAATTTCTTGGGGTCATGCATTTTCAGTGCTCATATCAATGCCAACAAAGTCATGGTTTATTCTTTACTTTTATTATATGGATTATGCAAGAGTAGACCTGCTCCATTATTGCTTTCACTGCAACCTTTAAAAGCAAAAACACGTGTTACATAACTAAATTCGGTTCTGTCCTGTGGTGCTATCCGGATATTACATACCACACCTGATGTTTAGGAGGGGTGAAACAGAACCAGAGTTTGGGAAGTAGAAACAACAACAATTGTCTGAGTACATATGGTTGTCTTTAATTACATGAAAATAGGAGATAATGCTTAAAAGGCTGAATTTATAGTGAATAATCATTATTTAGGCTTTGATGTTTTGTAAATAGTTATAGGTGAGAAAACTGATGTCAAAGGTGAATGATGTCATTTTGGCCATTTAAAATGGAGGAAAGTTTCACTGACTGGTGCTGAAATAATTGTATTTTAATTGTGGAAGTGCACCTGAAATAGGTAACACACCTAAACAGACAAGACAATATGAAAATGTCAAGGGTCTGCTTTTATTTCTCTAAATGCAAAGTTTTAGAAGATGGTTTCCGAGAAGCAATGTGACAGTATGACGAGGGATTACACATGAGTAGAGCTATGCTACCATCAATTTCCATGCATCCCTCTAGCCATCTTCAAAGGTGGGAGTGGGAAGTAACATATGTAACTATGGGTCTGGAACCCACATACTTCCTTGTCCTTTGGAACCTGTACCAGCTCTGTGAGAAGGTTCCAGGGAATGATTGACGTATGATGATATTTGGTGTCAGCGTACATGTGCACAATGAAAACAGCTGTCACACATAATGAGCAAAACACTACTATGAAAATGTCACGGTTCAGATTTTAATTTTCTAATTACAGGGTTTCATAACAGGTTTGCCAGGAAGCATTGTGACTGCATGACCAGGGCCTTGGAACTATTAGCATAGGTAAATCCACCATTCAAAAAATTTGGACACAAATGCAGGGGTCAAAACCAGAGCCAATCAGAAGACAATAGGGAAAGCAGTAGCTGTAGGGCCAGCGAATATAAATTGAGCAAGGCTAAGCTCTGTGCCTTTCAAAGATAAAACTACATAAATATATGATTTTATTATTTGGCCTCCAAATCAACCTTGTTTTTTGGTTGTTTTGTCAAACCAAGCAAAAACAGCACCACCGATGGTTGCAAATAAAATACAAAGAATGGTATGAAGAAGCCAGCCCAGACTGTAGATTCATGCAATCTATCAGTGACAGTCATGTCAAGCGACTACATAATGTGAAATGCCCCCTAGATTTCATGCGGACTGGGGCTAATCTATTTAAACCAGCTTCACGACCACATCCATAACAGGTCATCAATAGTGATTGAGGAGCATGTAAAATATAGCCACATAAATAATGAATGCAAACAAACGTGGATTATATTGTTCACCCCCCCAAAGGTATTTGGAGGAGAAAGTAAAAGTAGACAGATAGTCCAAGGTCACATTATCCAAGCAAAGTTTAGTGTTTTTTGGTTCAAGCAAAAAAAAAAAAAACATTTAAAATGTTCAGTTTACAGTGTTTAGTATTCAGAAGAAACACAGCATGGACCCAGTAGAGCATTACAAATCAGAAACACTTTAAAAAAAGAAATTGCGTGTAGTTCGGCTCACATTATTCTTATTACGCTACTGAGACCTTGTGATATAACGCATTGCTCAACACTAATAGCTTCACTGTCAAGCAATTGATAGATTACAGATTTTACCCTTCCCATCTAACATCTTGACAAGCTGTCACCGTGTAACCACAACTGCAACCAGCACACAGACATACAGCAGACAAACTGTCTGAAGTCTCTCATTATGACAGTACCTACTGCATTGGATTCAGTACCTACTGCTTGGCTGTTGATACATTACGTACTGATCACTATAAATGGTAAGCATGAGTACAATCTGGATTCTGACAGCTATTCCACGCCAGTCCCATTGCATTACGGGACAGCACAGTATCCACAGTGCACAGTGCTTCCATACTGCAGAATCAAGGCAGAAGCAGTAGGTCATCTGGGTATTTCTTGCCTACTGTTTTATGAAATACTGAGAATTCAGACATACTACTCCCTTGGATACCACTTTTTCCACCACTGTGTGGTAGGACAGTAGGGCTCACAAATGCGGCCAGTGAGCTTAAACAAGGCAGTAAAAATGAGGAGCAGGTGCAACCAATCAATCACATGTGAACATTAAGAAGAGCAGGAAGAAAAGACCATATAAGGAAGTGGGAAAAGCTTAACAGAAGTTTGGGAAGCCAAATGGGTCATTAGCAGGGTGGATACGGATTGCATGTTTAAATGTTTATGCAGATATCAGGTTCTATAGTCATACACAAAAAACAGGACCTCTTTGGATAATTTCCATGACAATGGAACTCTAGGGACATCAAGGAACTATGGAAACATTATTAAAAATGGGCTTAAGCTGAGAAACAATGCCCTTGAACAAGCCATAGACCCTCAGTGCCTGGAGCTTTATAACTTCAGTCTTGTTGAGCTGGTTGCAAACTGAGTCTTGTTAAACATTATAAGTGCCTAATCAGCGAAAATACACTCAAGCAGCATTTCTGTATTCGTAAACAAATTCTCAAAGGAAATGTTACAGTGTCATAAAAAGAAGGATTACTTGTTCTCTTTTCACCTTCCTGCCTTTGATGAGTTCTGGACCAAAGTACCATTGCTTCCTAACCTTATTCTTCTACTCTGATTTATTATTAAGACAAAACCTTACTCTTTAAAAAAAAACAAAAAAAAAAAACAAAGAACAAACACCACTTTCACATAATTACATACAGTATACTGTATCTGGTACAGTGTCAGGTCACCAGTATTTTCACAGCAGCCATGAAACATTTATGAGTCAGTGTCATCAAAAGCTTTTGCCATTGTTCCAAGTTTGCCATCTATGTGACTTCTTTTACTTCAACTTAGTTCAAGGTTTATCCTTTGGCAGCAAACCTACAACCTTATGGTCCAATTTTTGCAGTGGCAAATGTCACACCACTCTGAACACATTCAAAATCGCTGGTCCAGAACTGGGGCATTGGACAGCGAATATACTGCTCCAGTTTGTTGGAAGATGACCAGAGAGTTTGCAGATATTGAAGGCAATTGCTAGTAACACTGGCTGGGTCCTCTCCAAAAATCCTCTCCAGTGCTTTCTCAAGTTGTATTGTTGTTGTATACATGTTCGAATAATTAATTAATTTGTCTTTAAAAAAAAAAAGTCTGCTCATGTATAGCCTACAGTGTTACCTTACAATTATCAACAATTATGCATAGACCTTCCTCAAACATGTGAGTCTTCACTTCATCTGTGTCTGCCCTTATTATAACCACACCTAGATATTTGTTTTCAGTTAAATGTAACAAAACATCCATCCTAACTGTGAACTCTTCCAGTTGGTAATGGAACCTCAGCCAGATGGAGAAATAAAAATGGAATTCCTATTACCATTTAGAAATGACACAAATCTGATTTTCTGCCTTAATATGACAAATCTGATTTTTTTTTTGGGACTCTTTTCAAATCCTTTCAAATCAGACCTGAGCCAATTTCATATGTGGTTCAAGACTGGACTGATAAGTGGTCTTGCAAAATGAATGAGATTGGTCAGATTGGAAAGTATGAGGATCTTGTCATTATCATCCAGTCTCAGCAGCGACAGCAGTGAATATACAGAGCATCCAGAAAGTATTCACAGCGCTTCACTTTTTCCACATTTTGTTATGTTACAGCCTTATTCGTAAGATGAATGTGGCAATGTACAGAGACATCCTTGATGAAAACCTGCTCCAGAGCGCTCTGGACCTCGGACTGGGGCGAAGGTTCATCTTCCAACAGGACAACGACCCTAAGCACACAGCCAAGATAACAAAGGAGTGGCTACAGGACAACTCTGTGAATGTCCTTGAGTGGCCCAGCCAGAGCCCAGACATGAACCCGATTGAACATCTCTGGAGAGATCTGAAAAATGGCTGTGCACCGATGCTCCCCATCCAACCTGATGGAGCTTGAGAGATCCTGCAAAGAAGAATGGGAGAAACTGCCCAGAAATAGGTGTGCCAAGCTTGTAGCATCATACTCAAAAAGACTTGAGGCTGTAATTGGTGCCAAAGGTGCTTCAACAAAGTATTGAGCAAAGGCTGTGAATACTTATGTACATGTGCTGTTTTGTTTTTTATTTTTAATAAATTTGCAAAGATTTCAAACAAACTTCTTTCACGTTGTCATTATGGGGTATTGTTTGTAGAATTTTGAGGAAAATAATGAATTTAATCCATTTTGGAATAAGGCTGTAACATAACAAAATGTGGGAAAAGTGAAGCGCTGTGAATACTTTCCGGGTGCACTGTATATTCCTTCATTCTTACCACTTGTTATGAATGACTAAGGAAATTTGTCCCATGTGTTACCTCATATTTATACCCCTATGAAACAGGTCATGGTTGAACAATTTCCTGTTCCTAGTCACCCAGGTGTACTAAAAAATATGTCAGTGGAAATATACTTCAAATATATTTTTCTCATATGAATTCATAGGGGTACCAATAATTGTTGCACACCTATATTTAACCTTTTTTTTTTATTTTTTATAAACCTGTGTTGTGTTTACAATTGTTTGATATCCATGAGAGCAGAGTATTTTTGTGTTGTTTTTTTTTAACAAAAGATCAAAAGGTTAAACAGTAAAGACAAGTTTTCACAGACTTCTTTGCTCATATTTACCAACAGTGCCAATATTAGTGGAAGGCACTGTACTCAGTCGTAGGATGGGGAAATTGGTGATTCATGTGAAATGGAAGGAATCTACTGAGCCCAAGTAGTGTTTCAAAAATTGCCCAAGAAATCCCAACAGTATCATAGTAAAGACAGATATGGGTCACATGGGGTGGTCATGAATGTGAACCGTAAAAATAAACAGATCTGATCTGAGAAAGGAAAAAAGTGAATTGTGCAATGAAGCTTGTAAAGACAACATAGCCCAATAGCAATATCTTTTTGAACCCTGTTTCCTTACCTCAGCCTTCACTCTCTGACTTACATGCTTTTTCTGATTCATACGGTCGCTTGGCAATCTGGATTCAAAAGATCCAGCCTGGATTTGGAGTAACACCAGGAGTTTCCTTGTGTATACAAGTGGGCTACGGCTCATGTTAGTCACTGGATTTCTGGCAGCAAAAGAAAACAGTCATGCAAATTGTTGAGACTCGTATTTATAGCTGGAATGTAGAAGCTCCAGCTGACAGGACAAACAAACATAAATCAATATAAACTAAAGGACAGGAACACTAACTATTGTCCAAAAACAAACATACTTCAAGGATGAAGCATTTAGTCAGCATATAAATCTGCAAGCAAAACAGAAAGAAACCCGCAGAAAGTCCTACAGCCCTCCCACTCTCATCTTTAGTCAGAATCTCTTACAAAAAAGCCCCATTTAGAAAGGAATCTCATAAAATTCACATGAATCATTTCCTGTATTGTTCTACCAAAAACACATATGACTCGAACATGAACAGTGGTGCTCTACTCATTGCACCATGGTTTCTCTTCATCGCTTCATTACTGTAGAAGGCATGGTCTGATGTCTGATGGAGGAGGGGACACTGGGTGCAAAAAATCAGCTCTTCCAGATTCTCCATGACAACAAAGAGCTCAGGCACTATTAGAATTATCTTCAGTTTCCCTTTCTGCACACTAAAAATTGATTTTCCACATGCTTGTGCAGAGCCACTCCTTGTTGTGATGTGGAAGCGTCCCACTACACACCAGATGTTGATTTGTGGGGGCTATAAGCTGTGACAATCTAAATGCAATTATCCATTGCAGAGGGTGGCACTGGCACCTGACGGTGGTTTCTGAATGCTGGTGTGGTAACTTTCGATTTTCAGTGTATTGAGCTGAGAGATGTAATTACTGTCTGAATAATTAATGATGTGTAATAGGCATAAGACATACTTATACCTTATAGCTTATACCTTCCTGTGATTAATTTGATCGATGTATGTCAGTGTATACCTTTCTAAGTAATTAGCTGTATTCCTGAGAGTGATTACATGTTTCTGGTACCATTTAGCCCTTGTAACTCTTAAAAATTCAACTTTATTTTTTACAATTATTTTTGCATTTGAAAACATGCATTTTACCATTCAAAAATGTCAGGCAACAATCTCTTTTTTATTTCTCTGCTGAAAATGGCTTAAATGAGTAACAGTGTTGAGAGTTATTTTTAGCATACAATTAGCAAATACACAAACTAGCATCCATGCTGTTGTCATATGAAGACATTAAGGATTTTTACTTAAAATGATTATTTTTAATCAGTTACATACTTTTGATCTATAATTTTGGTAACACACAACCCCAATTCCCCAAAAAATGGACGCTGTGTAAAATATAAATAAATGTAAATAAAAACAGAATCAAATCTCATATAAATTTGGTAACAGGGTTGGACTTGAAGTGAAGTCACATCTTCAATCAATCAATATATATATATATATATATATATATATATATATATATATATAACACACAACCCCAAAAGTTGTGACGCTGTGAAAAATGAAAATAAATGTAAATAAAAACAGAATGCAATGATTTGCAAATCTCATAAACCCATATGTTATTCACAATAGAACATAGAAAACATATAAAATGTTTCAACTGTTTTTTAAAGAAAAAAATAAGGTAATTTTGAATTTAATGGCCCCAACACGGTTAAAAAAGTTGGGACGGGGACAACAAAAGGATGGAAAAATAAGTGTTACTAAAATGAAACTGCTGGAGGAACATTTTGCAACTAATTAAGTTAATTGGGAACAGGTCAGTAACATGATTGGGTATAAAAGAGTATATTAGAGAGGCAGAGATTCTCAGAATAAAGGACAGATGGAATCTGAATGGAAGCATATGTTGCTCTAAAACCTGTATATACCTTTCAGCATTGATGGTGCCTTTCCAGATGTGCTTGCTGCCCATTCCATGGGCACTAATGCACCCCCAAACCCTCAGAGATGCAGGCTTTTGAACTGAGCGCTGATAAAAAGCCGGATGGTCCCTCTCCTCTTTAGTCCTCTTTAGTTTAGATGATGCGGTGTCCATGGTTTCCAAAAAGAATTTTACATTTCGATTCATCAGACCACAGAACAGTTTTCCACTTTGCCTCAGTCCATTTTAAATGAGCTTTGGCCCAGAGAAGACGGCGGCATTTCTGGATCATGTTCACATATAGCTTCTTCTTTGCATGATAGAGCTTTAACCAGCATTTGTGGATGGCACGATGAACTGTGTTCACAGATGAGTTCTGGAGGTGTTTCTGAATCCATGCAGTGATTTCCATTACAGAATCGTGCCTCTTTTTAATGCAGTGCAGCCTGCGGGCCCGAAGATCACAGGCATGCAATATTGATTTTCACCCTTGTCCCTTGCACACAGAGATTTCTCCAGATTCTCTGAATCTTTTGATGATATTATGTACTGTAGATGATGAGATATTCATAGTCTCCACAATTTTACATTGAGGAACATTATTCTGAAATTGTTCCACAAATTGTAGATGCAGTTTTTCGCAGACTGGTGAACCTCTGCTCATCTTTACTTCTGAAAGACTCTGCCTCGCTAAGATACTCTTTTTATACCTAATCACATTACTGACCTGTTGACAATTAACCTCCAGCTGTTTCTTTTTAGTAACGCTTACTTTTCCAGCCTTTTGTTGCCCCGTCCCAACTTTTTTGAGATGTGTAGCAGCCATCAAATTCAAAATGACCTTTTTGGAATTGGGTTTGTATGTATACATATATATTGTATATACTGTATGTACAGTTATGTGAAAAAATAATGGAAATTGTTGGTTTTTCTGACATATTTGGACAAGCAAACATTTGATCCTCTTTGAAACAGTGCCTATTAATAAAGGTGATACACTATCGAATGACACATAAAATTGACATTTTGTAGTCATTTTCATAATTTAAATTACAAAAAAACTGATCAGTCACATGGAAAAAGTAAGTACACTCCTACATTTATCACACCTTCAAATCGATAAAATTAGAAGCAGGTGTTCAAGATTGGGGGCCAGGGATTAGAACCTGCTTATAGAGTGCAGGTGGAACCGGTCTTATTTATACCCCTCTCATATCTAGTCCCTGGTGTTCCCTTTGTTATTGAGGTGTGTGGCGTCATCATGCCGATATCTAAAGAGTTCCGTAAAGCCAAGTTCACACTACATGACCTTCAGCGTCGGCAGATCGCTGTGCTGTACACTCTACACGACTTGCTCTCTTGTAATCAGGAATTGTGAAGTTGTTGTGGTGTTCCCATTTCGTGATTGCTCGGCAACAGGGGGGTCACACACTACATGAGCTGACAATGACTCTGTCACCCGATGACTCTATCTGGTGTCCCAAACTACATTTTGTCACGAAAACACACGCAAGAATTGACACGGATATATGATGCGAAAACCATGCGCGAAACGGGTTGTTTATTTGAAGATGGAAGTAGGACAGAAACAAGTGGTGTGAGCTTTTTGCACGATGATTTGTGCTGAAGAAACCCCAAAAAGGAAAAGACAAAGAAAGCGGGTGAAAGAATTGATTAAATGTGGGCAGCAGGGATTGTGTGTGCTACAGAAAGAGTTGGAGGTGAGTAAAAAGGTTTCACAGGTTTCCCTTCCTCACGGTGACCTCACCCCATGCCTTGCTCTCTCATTGGCTGTAGCGCGAAGCCGCAAGCACTGCCAGTGATGTGGAGTTGCCCGACAGCTCCAGATATTTAGCATGCCAAATATCTTTGTGGTGTCGCCGATACCTCGGCGATGTGACGGCGAGCCTCTGAGATAAGTCATTGAGTAGTTCACACATAATGATCGACTGCCGATAGGCGAGCGCCGATTGCACGCGGAGTTGCCTCTGATCAAAGGGTTTTTGTCGGTGAGCTTGGCGACTTGAAAATCGCGCTTAAAATCGGGTAGTGTGAACTAGGCTTAAGACCTTCAGAAAAAATGTTGTGGATGCCTATGAGTCTGGAAAGGAATTTAAAAAGATCTCCAAATTACATCATTCCACTGTAAGGAAAATCATCTACAAATGGTGCAGATTTCCAAAAACTGCCAATATGTCCAGGACTGGCCGTCCCAGTAAATTCAGCCCAAGAGCAGACCATGTGACGCAAAAAGAATTCTCCAAGAACCCCAAAATTTCATCACAGCATCTGCTAGTAAGTCTTGCGACTGTTGATGTCAAAGTGCATGCTTGTACAGTCAGAAAGATTTTGACCTGCATGGGAGGCGTGTCAGGAAAAAGCCTTTGCAAGACTACAGTTTGCCAATCAGCATATAGGCAAAGACCAGGCCTTTTGGAATAATGTGCTCTGGACAGATGAATTAAAGATAGAGTTGTTTGGCCGCAGTAACAGCAGACATGTTTGACACAGACCAAAGACAGCTTTTCAGGAGAAGCACCTCATACCAACGGCGAAGCACGGTGGAGGATATGTTATGTTTTGGGGTTGCTTCACTGCCTCGGGGACTGGACAGCTTGCATTCATTGATTCAACTATAAATTCTGCATCATATCAAAGAGTGCTTAAAGATAATGTGAGGCCATCTGTCCAAAAGTTTAAGTTGAACCGAAAGTGGACCCTCCAACAGAATAATGATCCTACCCACCAAGGAATGGCTCAAAAATAAGAAATGAAGGGTTATGGAATGGTCTAGCCAAAGCCCAGATTTGAATCCCATTGAAATGTTGTGGGGGGATTTGAAACAGACAATACATGCAAGAAAACCCTCAAACATCTTGCAACAGAAAGAATATTGCATGGAAAAGTGGTCAAACATTACAGAAGATTATCAGAGATCGGTGGACAAGAAGTTATTTTGCCTACAATAAGTTATTTATGCTACAGGGGGAACACTAGCTTCTGAGGCCAAGGGTATACTTATTTTTTGCACAAAATAATATCACATCTATTGATATTTCTGTTGCATAAATGATTGATAAACTATATTTCCTTGTGGATTACTTGTCATTGTTGTGGGACACTAAAATGTACAGTTTTCACAACCTATAATGGATGACTCATTTATTTTTAAAGCATTTGACTCAAGTCAAAAAAAAATCACCCGTAAAATTTCTCTGTTCAATATGTAACCTATCACTAATCAAACAATTCTTGTTCCTTGTTTCCAAAGTGCACATTTTCCATCTCCTTATGTAAATAATAACCCACTTAGTGATGCTTATTTCTGCTTGACTTGGATTAACTGGATTAAATTCATTGTCAGAAGCGAGTTGTCTCAGATGTTGAGATTTGGGTTGATTCTCAATGAAAGATCATACTTTTGTTTGTTTCTTTAATCTCCAATTTATTGCTTGCTGACTGTTTGGATTATTATAGTAGGACAGGTTACCACTGAGAAAAGCAGCGTTTTGAGGAGGTAATGTCATTATTTCAGACAGCAGGAGTCCAGCACAGCTCCTGCACCAGTGGGCAAAAACATTGCCTTAATATGGTCCTGTATTATCAGTGCATATTTATTTGGTACCTAAGGTATAATTTAATAGCATATAATACAGGCCAGTAATACAGGCCAGTATCGACCTGCAATCAAATCATTAATAATCACAGGCAGGTTGTACCTGCAAGCTGGGTTGCTGCTGCATAGAATGAGGTGCTTTTCCTCTCAAAATTGCTGAATTTGCTTGAACTGGCTTCACAGAGCAAGAATCATTTTACCATATACCTGTTTGTTTTTTTTGTTGTTTTTTTAATAGAATATGTGGTCAACAGTTCCCATCAAATAACCATGTTTGGTGGGGAAAAAATATATGCCCTCAGCATTCAGAAAAAAAATTAAGTCACTGTGAATAATTCAGACATCTGAATCGGCAGTTCTTGGGAACTGTCATAGTTTCCTTTAATAAAGGTCCATAAAATCCTGATATATGATAAAAAGCCCATTCCTTACTGACAGCCCCAACGGTCCTTTATCAGATTACCCTGACATTGTAAATATCAGGACTGACCTATGTAAAAAATAAATATATAAATAAAGCCTTTATATGGTTTGCGATTTACACAACATGGCATGTTTTCCTGGGGAAAAAAAGGTTGATACCCTGAATGGGAAGAGCTGTAAAGAGCAAGGAATTTATAGAAACACATCCTTAGAGAAAACAAATGTAGTTCATGTACTCTGCTAAAATCACTGTTTAAGATGTCCACTCTATATGTACAGCCATTGATCTGTAGCTTGACCAGTATGGTTTTGGGAAACTCTGATTGGGGCATGGATACTGGGATGCTGTGATATGTTACTATAATTATATATGTGAATCTGTATCAGCAGCAAAAACATGATGATATCCTAATCATCTTTAAAATTCTGAAAGTAATTCCAGTTTCCTGTGTTACTTAGTAAAACATTCTTGCAGGGTGCATCAAGTGAAGCACTTTCATAAGCTTTAAATCAATGTGGTGATCCCATGATAAATTAGAGGTAACACAGTTAGTTAGTTTTATTTAATCTAGAGACTGGAGAATATCCCAGGAACACTTTGCATGAGGTGGGAATACACTCTGAATTGAAAAGCAGTCCATCACAACTCATGCACACACACATTCACATATTCATTCACACCTAGGTGCAATTTAGCGTAGCCAGTCCACAGGCCTGTTTTTGAGAGATCGGAGGAAACCGGGGAACCCAGAGGACGTGCAAAGACAACATGCAAGACTCCATGCAGATAGTAACTCTGGGGACCCTGGAGCTGTGAGGCAGAAACATAACCTGCTGCACCACCATTTAATTCTGTGATCAGACACTGGATGGTATAGGCTCTTTCTTACACCACTGGCTCCCACACAGCCGTCATGAAGCTATATATGCAACACTGCAAAAATAAATTGCCTTTTGGCTCTTTTATTTAAGGCCCACGACCAAAAGCGATCAGCCAGCTGTATTTACACACGTCACTGCTCACTGCTATTTAACACAGAACATTAGTGAAAGTCAGTGAACAGCACTAAAGTTCAATGAACTGCACAGAAAGGTTCTGAGTATAATAGAGCGAACACCTAATGCCACCGAACAGTTGTGTGAATATCAGTCCTAACCAGGGCTGAAAATTACAGGATTGTAAATCACTTTTATCCATATTTCATGGTGAACGATGTGGTGATATCGTAAATATCATATTGGTTTAGGAAACAACCTTTACAATATACACACATACACACAAACACACACACACACCCTAGTTTGCATGGGAGACATTTTTCCTTTGATCCCACAGACCCATTCTCAGGAATTTAATCAGCACACAGTTCCTTATGGTGAGCTAATCAGCTAGGGGTCCATCTTGCCATAAAACACATCTTGCCATAAAACAGTCATTCCCATTTGGTATCTTGGTCACTATACATTTCAAAGAGGCTCAGGGGTATAAGAAGATATACTTGGGAAAACCCAAAGTTGGCTTGTAACATCAGTGGGCTGGTTTTTACCATGAGATACGCTTTGACATCACGCGTCATATCCGTGACGCAGATCAACATTTTGTAAGTCCTCTTTGTTTCTGTTTTCTGTATTTCGTTCATTTGTGCTTGTACAATAAATACTTAGTGGTTCTTCCATAAGAAAGCAGGTTGCATTAAAAGTGCATGACTGTATTTATATGGTTATTAGAAATAGTTTCCTAAGCTAAAGTTGTTGTATGTTAGACACATTAAAATCAACCTCTTACAAGATAATGTAAAAGGCTAATACTTGCAAGTTTCAAGGAAACCTCTGACAAGCAAATAGGAAAGGCCTAGGCTTGAATATCGATATAAACCTCTGAGCTAACAAAAATATTGTTTATTATAGGCTATAGAAAAGCCTCTGAAGTAGGAACATCATTTCAATGAAATTTTAGCATGAAACTGTTTTAGACTAAATATAATCAGAACACTGAGATATTATACTTCCAGCACTAACTAGAAGATTATCTTTTGGAGTGAGATAATTAATTAAATGGAGTCCGATACAGTGGGGGAAATAAGTATCTGACGCGTATTTACTGAACATTTTTTTCAGTAAATATATTTCCACTGAGACTATTCACATGAAATTTTCACCAGACCTCAGTATTAACTCAAGAAATCTGGAAATACAAAAAATTCACAACATTAAATTCCATAAATAAAGTCATGTGTAAGAAAGTTTAATGACACAGGAAAAAAGCATTGAACACACTACAAAAAGCCGTTCTCCAAGGCAAGGTAAGGCAAGGAACCAGCTGAAATCTGTAAATAATTATACCCCCTATCTGTGCAAATTAATATCAGCTGGGTTAGTAAATTGATGGTCTATAAAAAGGCTTTTCATTGCCAAGGTGTCACACAAGAAACATCTCATGATGGATAAAAGCAAAGAGCTCTCCCAAGACCTTCGGAACCTTATTGTTGTGAAACATATCGATGGAATCGGATACAGACGTATTTCAAAACTTCTGAATCCTCCAGTATGCACCATTGGGGCTATTATCCACAAGTGGAAGCAACATCACTCCATCATCAACCGTCCACGCACAGGAGCTCCTCGCAAGATTTCTGACCAGGGAGTCAGAAGAATAGTCAGAAGAGTAGCCCAAGAACCAAGTATCCAGAAATACTTGAAGGCAGCAGGTGCCATCGTCACAGAGAAAACAATAGGCAATGCACTCCACTGCTCACGCTCACCACGCAAGACTCCATTACTAAAGAAAAAGCATGTCAAAGCTTGTTTAAAGTTTGCTACATCTCATTTGGACAAGCCTATGAAATACTGGGAGAGTGTAGTCTGGTCAGACGAGAGCAAAATGTAACTTTTTGGCTGTCATGCTACATGCCATGTTTGGAGAAGAAATGGCACTGCACATCACTCTAAAAACACTATACCAACAGTGAAGTTTGGAGGTGGAAGCATCATGGTGGGGGGCTGTTTTTCATCACATGGTACTGGCAGACTTCATATAATTGAAGGAATGATGAATGGAGCCCTTTACCGGGAGATTCTTGAGAAGAATCTGCTGCCATCCACCAGGATGATGAAGAAGAGATGTGGGTGGACCTTCCTTCAGGACAGCGATCCAACGCATACAGCAAAGGAAACTCTCAATTGGTTTCAGAGAGAGAAAAAAAATCAAGGCCTCTGAAAGGCCCAGTCAATCCCCTGACTTGAATCCAATTGAACAAGATTTAAAGACGAAATGTTTAGAAGAATGGACCAAAATCACACCTGAATACTGCGGCCGATTAATTTCTTCATACAGGAAGCATCTTGAAGCTGTCACTACAAACAAAGGCTTCTCCACTAAGTATTAAATAAATTTCAGTTAGCATGTTCAATACTTTTTTCCTGTGTCATTCCATTTTATTACACACAACTTCATTTATGGACTTTACTGTTGTGAATTCTTTATATTTCCAGATTTCTTGAGTTAATACTAAGGTCTGGTGAAAATTTCATGTGAATAGCCTCATTGGAAATATATTTAGTGAAAATTTTTTTGAAGCGTCCAATACTTATTTCCCCCACATAAATCATAAATTAAAACATGCATTCAACCTTCAGCTGCACCTATTTCCATCTTTGGTCATAGGACAGCAGTGGGCTAAATAATTAACCCTTAATATTTTAGCCCTACAACCTTCTTGTTCCATTACATGCAAATAATGTAAATGTATCCTCAAATGTATCAGAGGTAACGTAAAGCAAATGAGGCTTCCTAGGTAAAAGATATACAGTGCCTCCGAAAAAAGTCTTCACCCCTGACTCCCCCCCATGATTATTTCTCTTTTTGCTGTATTGCGCCACCAAATTTAAGCTTATCAGAAAGCGATTTTTTTCTGCTCCTTTTGAAGTAAATAAAATTAAATAAAGTATCAGGTATCAATTACAGAGTTGTCTCGGATGAGTCTCTATGAGCTTTGCACATTTTGATTTTGGCATTTTCTTCCATTCCTCAATGCACATTTCGCCAGATTAGATGCAGAATGCTGGTGGACAGCAATTGTCAGGTCATGCAACAGATTTACAATTGGATTTAAGTCTGGGCTAGTTTTTGCCCTCAGCTTTGTGTCATTGTCCTGTTGAAACATATATTTTCACCTTAAATGCAGAAGTCTGTCTGACTGGAACAGACTGTTCTCCTCAACATCCATGCTGCTTGTGATGGCAACAAGTTTTCCAGTTCCTCCTGCTGAAAAGCAATACTAGATGCTACCACCAACATGTTTGATCACATGAATGGTGTTACCTGAGTATTTGGCTGTATTTGGTTTGCACCAATTATTATGGTTTGGCTTTAGACAAAATGGCTCAACTTTAGTCTCTTTTTCCAGAGCTTTTCTCAGCTTTTCTAACATGGCCTAACATGGAAATGGTTTCCTTCTGGTACTCTTGCATAGAGGCCGGATCTGTGAAGAGCTGATGATATTGTTAAGGTCTGCACATGTTCTCCTTCATCCACTGAGCTCTGTAAGTCCTTCAGTATTGAGGCAGGACTCTTCTTTGACAACTGCCCTTCTTGCCTGTGCACTCAGTTTGGCCTGATCTTGGTAGTATTGGAGTTGTGCCATATTTTTTCCACTTTTTTATAATGGATTTCACATTACTCCTAAAAAGGTTCATATAATTCTAATGCTGTAATAACCTTCTGCAGCTTTTTTTTCCTCCTAACAACTTCATCGCACAGCTTTACAAGCAGTTACTCTGTCTTCATGACAGCAGGACTGATCTGATTTTCCGTTTTTATCTGTGACGCCTCCAAAAGTAAGAGATATTTACTGTGAAAGCATACAATTGAACACAAGTGGATTTAAAATTAACACAGGTGTACCCTGTTTAACGTATTTAATGTGACTCTTGGAAATTAAACACTAGTCACAATTTACATGGCCAAAAGAAACTTATGAATTATGTAGCCATATTCTTAATATAAATTGATTTCTGTAGAGAATCCCTTCAAAATTTGCAGAAAAAAAAGACCCTATTCGAATATATTTAAATTTAATGTTGCAATACAGCAAAAAGAGAAATAATCATTGAGGGGTGAATACTTTCCGGAAGCACGCTATGTACCAAAGACATACCTTTGAGGGTACAACTTCAAAGACTGGCCTTTTATTCACTGAACGATACAGGCTAGTGTTGATACCTTTTTTCCTGAGAGTGCTCTGCATCTACATCACTAAACATCTCTAACTGTGTGTGTAAATCTTTCAACATGTGCTCTGTCACTTCTTGAGGAGAACGCCTGCCATTTTAACACACGTATTTACTCACAGTTAACAAACACTTCCATGATGTCATGTTAAATCATTAAAAATCACTGAACACCATTAAGCAGTACTGATCATTTAGCCCTTAACATCAATTAGCAGTTGTAGATTTAAAAAAAAATTAAAATGACTGACAATTACCACTAAAAAAAAAAAAACATAGTACCACAAGATACTGAACATTATGCAAAAGTACTGAATATCACTAAACTGTCAGGCATCTTTTCATTCCCAAAAATACAATCAATAAAATGAATAGTGCATCCAATTAATGCACCCAAACAATGCATCTTAAATACATTTTACAGTTAATTTGATTTTCCAAGTGTGTGACCAGCTGTTTATCCTGAAGCTGTTTATACTCTCAAAATTTGGTACCAAACTGTACTTTTCCTTGTTGCTGGTGTGGTACCTTGAAGGGTATCTTTTGTTCCTTTAGTATGTATCTTTATACTTGTAAAAACCATTAAAAGTACACAGGACCACTGAAGTACGTTTACAATAAAAGCCTCACATGCACTTAAAAGATGCCCTCCACAGGTGCATAAAAAGCATATATCCTTGATGGTAGAAATGAAAAGTACACTATGGTACCTTTATTTCTCAGAGTGTACAACCTAGTGGGGTTTTTTTTCCCGCCCTGATAGAGTAGTGTAGATCATTAAATATCACTGACAATAAATAAGACTTTCAACAGGTAGAGTATTACATCATAAGTAGAAAGAAGTGCCTGCGCTTGTTTGTTTGTTTATTTGTTTGTTTGTTTAGGGGGAGGGGTGTCATGGTCAGGAAAGTGCTGCTGACCTGAGCCAAAGGCGCCATCCCTGCAGGACTTACCTGATGATCACATACATGACGAGAACGTTGCCCACCAGCCCCACCACACACACGATGGAGTAAAGCGCGGTGATGATGATGGCGATGATGACAGGGGTCGAGCCTTTGTTCGTGTCGGTGGTTGGCTCACACCTGTCCTCCGGCAGAGTCTCGTTCCCACCGCCGCCGGAGCTCAAGTTGGGGCACAAGGCGCTGATGTTGGACAGATGGGAGAGGTGATAGAGAGGCGCTGAGACGTTCACCATGCTCTCCATGGCTCTCGGTGGATTCGGTTCGAGTTGCGTTGCGGTGTGCCTCTTTCTCTCTCTCTCTCTCTCTCTCTCTCTCTCTCTCGCCTATCGACACCTGTTCTGTTCAATGCTGCGCTGTTCAGAGCGCGCGCCGGTGTCCGTGCTGCTTCGACGAGCTTAAACGCGCGTGAGCCTCGCGCGCACACCGCTGTACACCACGTTTATCTGATCACTTAGCCAATGCGTCCTGTCTTATCAGCGTAACACAACATACAAATGGATAGGAGGGCTTCTCTTTCTCATTTTTATCCGACAAAATGACGTCACGCGCGAAGACACGTGACCCAAGGCTCCAGTGTTTGAAGTGCGCGTGAGCCGCGCGCTTGAGACGAAGCGCGAGCGCAGACCGAGTCGAAGTCCTCAGGTCTGATTATTCGTCAGTGGCGTGTCCAGGCTGTAAAACATGGGATGGCTTGGTGTTAAAATGTATTGAGCACACAATGGAATTGTTTTTATTTTGCATTAATACTCAAAAGATACCCAGACTTCAACGATGAGATAAACATCGCCTATATAATGTGAACCACTATCAATTGACAGGATTAATACTTCTCAGAGATTTAATTGGAGCTCAGAACCGAGGTGGCACCGGTGCTAATTTCAAGGATGGCGATTTAGTGCTCACTCCGCAAAACACACCAAATGCCAGCAGACTTCTAATGCATGAAATTGCTTGCGCTGGCACTTAATACTAATTAATCAGTATGCTAATTAATCTGTTTACATTAATTTAGAAGACCTACACAGCAGGGTAACACAGCTCATACAAAATATACAGATAACTAATCAAAAATGAAACATGCTCTGATCACTTATATCCATACACATATACACATAAACAAAGCAAACAAGCCTCCTTCCCTTTCAATACCCACACACCAATACAGTTCCTGAGATTACAGCTTGCTTCAATGTTGAATGTCATTTCATAATAAAATGAACAGCATCCTATGTCATGTCTGAGCAGTACAGACCCTGCTTCTCCAGCAGTAATTGATTTTGATAATGGTAGCCTAATGCGAGGCTCTATGACCTTATTTTCCTTGGAAATGTTAAATGGATTGAATTATGGTCTGAAAATATGTTAAGTAATTTCCCAGCATTCCAGTCCTTAGGGTAAAGCCATTTGCAGGTTGTGAGATCTGTCATTCTGTAAGTGGTATGAAAGTGTTGTAGTATCCCCCCTTGCAGAAATAATTGGAGTAGGACTCAGCTGGTTGACTACATAGAAAGGACATTACTGTGAATGTGTACATATAGCATTGATTAATTCATGCAAATTGTTACATTTTTCACACAACAAATTAAAAAGCTGCAATGTTTATTTAAGTCAAACTAGACCTAAATTGCACACTCATTTTAAACACTTCACACTCAGAAAAAGGATATTAAACTGCACCTGTCCTTGTTGCCGTGGTGGTATCGTCAAGAGCACCTTTAGTATGTATCTTTTATTTAGAAATGTGCATGAGTACATTTAAACATTTACTCTAAAAGTTAATTACAGTCCAATTATGTATCTTAAATAATTTTGTATTAATTATGTATCTTAAATAATACTTTCTTCTCTTATTTTTAACAAAATTGCACAATTCTCTGTACACTGAAGTTGATTGTGTAGATTTTGTGTAAAAGTTGTAAAAAAAAAAAAAAAAGAAAAAGAAACAAAAAAGAAACAAAAAATGTTGTGCTTCAGAACAATAAATGGAACCCTTTTTTTTCTAACAATGTACATTTACTTCCATCAATCCATCCATCCATCCATGGAGCCTATCCCAGGGAACTCAGGGCCCAAGGCAGGGTACAAACCCATTGTAGGGCACAATCACACATTCACACACTACGAAAAGTCTGGAAATGTCAATCAGCCTGGAGGAAACCCCCGAAGCACAGGGAGAACATGTAAACTCTGCACAGACAGGGTGGAGGCAAGATTTGAACCCGCAAACCTGTAGGTGCTTAATCTTTAATAATCTTCCTAATGCAACATTTCAGGTTAAAACCTCACACTATGAGTCACAGTCAATGAATTTTCTAAAAACAGTCCAAAGTCGTTGCCTTTGTCTTGCTTGTAAGGTATTCAGCGGGGTTTTTCATTTAACAAACATCTAGAACATAAAACAACCTCTTTAGATCTACCTTCATACATTGCTCAGTTCTAATCACACACTCGATCCAGGGCTTCATCAGGGCTTCAGTAGCAACTGATGATAGAGCCTGGATCAGTAGGTGCACTGTCTTTTTATACTGGCATTTTCAATGATCGTGATCAAAGATCATATCACAGAGATCAAATCACAGACATGATATGGTAAAGACCAGAAAATACCCAAAAGACAAAGGATTAGGGCAAGGGTTGAGAGCTGTACAACTAGAAAACACTCAAAGAGATTGGTGAGTATGAAAATATGGCCCTTGACAAAGCATGACATTTTTATTTTGGCTTTGAAGCGCAATATACAAAATGCTTGACAGGCATGTGAGATTAAACATGGAGCATTCATACACAAGCTAATGAGATTTAAAAACATCTTTGTGAACAAAGATCAGACATGTGGTTAGGGAGTAGCAAAGCTCAGGGAAACAAGAAACAAAGTTTGCACACCTCCATTCTTTAAACAAAGGCCCAAGGACTTTCCCCCACAGACACTGTCATGGAAAATGCTTTGTTAATTTTCTCCACACGTACATTACATTGATTGTCTTTTGCATTACCTCTTTGCTGTCGGAATTTATTTGTCATCTTGGCCTGGACTTGAAACTATGAATCCTTGTAGATTACGTAGAAATCTTGTATTGCTGTGCCTTTAACATTTTGTAAGGATCTCTAGATAGAGTGTCTGACTAATGATTAAATAAAGTATAAACTGCAGGGTGTGTTGGTATTAAATTCCTCAAGGTGGTATTAGGAGTGGGGTGGGATGTCCTGGTCTGGATTATCTTCATGCAGCACTTTGAAATGCTGCACTCATAGTTGTACCATTTCTGGCATGAAGAAATGACATAATGTAAAGTTTTGTTAAAATTGACACGCTGATATGATATAAATCCTGACTGATTCACTAGGAGTGATATAAAAGACAATCTGTAGCAAAAGGTTAGAAGTGACTTCTCAAACACTACGTAGTACAATACAGTGAGAGCTTGAGGTTTGTCCAATTCAGGTGTTTTTGCAAAGGGCAGTGTCTAGTCAGAAATAATACCATCTGTCTGACCTTTTCACTTCATTTTAGTGTCCCATTACAAACTAGCTTTTAAAAATCAAAATATACTCTATTATTCAGAATATTTGTGCATAATAGGACAGTGATTTGCAAAAACTTAGGATTAGCATTACATTAGAGTTATATTGCAGAAAACAACTACAGCATCAACATGATGGCACAGCAGGTAGCGTTGCCAATTCACAGTTCCTAAGGTTTGGGTTAATTACTGTTCAGAGTTTCCCATGTTTCTCTGTATTCTGAGGATACACTCGCTTTATCCTAATGAGGATAAATTGATCACTGAAGGTAAATGAATCACAGTGTATGTATATGTAGGCTTTTTTTTTTATTATTAACATACATTTATTATTCAGCAAAATCAGGATTTTAGCTGAATCTTACCTATCCTATAAAAATATCACAATCTAAAAAATGCTGGGGGGGGGGGGGGTGGGGGGGGGCTTTCTACCCAAATGCCCGCTGGGTGAATTTCTATTTCTCCAAATTGACACTGGCCAGCATCTAGACTGGCAGTATGAAACAACGGCTAGCATATTACCTTTTACCCTGCGCTTTGGTTTCTTTACTTGGTTACCACATACAGTAAATATCTGTTCCCAGGTACAGAAATGACAATTTACTGAAATGTATTATGTTAACCTGTAAAGCCAAGAACAAAGGGGAGAGCTGGCATATTACAAGAAATGGCTTTTGAGTCATTTTAAGTCATTACGTGTGTACTACTTTTATTTCTGAATCTGTTTTTTTTTTCCCCATCACTAAATATAGCCAAGAATCATTTACTTTCATGGGAAAAGACAATTTGACGGACATTTCAAACGACCAACCACAGACCTTTCCCTGCGTCTGTCAGCAAACACAGGATAATAATTTTCCAATCATCTTAATATTATCTTAATAATAAACACTAAATGTATATGATAATTTATAGACTAATTAAATATAACATCCATCCATCCATCCATCCATCCATCTTCTATACCGCTTATCCTTTTCAGGGTCACGGGGAACCTGGAGCCTATCCCAGGGAGCATCGGGCACAAGACGGGGTACACCCTGGACAGGGTGCCAATCCATCTCAGGGCACACAATCACACACACACTCACACACCCATTCATACTCTACGGACACTTTAGACATGCCAATCAACCTACCATGCATGTCTTTGGACTGGGGGAGGAAACCGGAGTACCCGGAGGAAACCCCCGCAGCATGGGGAGAACATGCAAACTCCGCACACACAGAGCCATGGGAATCGAACCCCCGATAAATATAACATATACATGTTATATACTGTACATAAATATAATTATTATATTATATAGTTGAATTGTGCTGATTACAATTATATAGTACACTTATATAATTGTTAATTGTGTCTCCAGGGTGCCAATAATTCTGGAACTGACCAATGCGTGCACACACCTGGGATGGCCCTTTTTGTGTAGGTTTGGCTCTCTTAAATACACTTGGGTCCTCTTCTAGGCAGAATCATTACAGCTCTGGTTGTCTCTTTTTAACTTCTCAATTATTATCATAACAGTGGATAATGGTATATTTAGGCTTTCTGTAGGCTTTCCCTGATTTATGAAGTTCAATAAATGTTTGTCTCATTTAATTTTTGTATTCTCAAATCTTCCCCATGTGATGAATGACTATGTTAGAAGTTTGCCCCTTTTTTTTTTTTTTTGGTTATTTTTGATAAATATATAGACATTAGACATTCAGGCCTGACAAATTAACCCAGCATTGTGTAAAAATCGAACCCCACAGATGAGTTGTTGTTATAACCTAGCAAAATTGTTCAGTTACATGAACTAACCAACCCAGTTGTGGTGTTTTCATCCCAGAATTCATTTAGAGTGTATGTTATCATTATAACTAGTCGAATATTGCAGAAAGAGCACTACACCAGTTTTTAGAATTACACTCACAATATAAGTGAACCATTTTTGCATCTCCACTGTGTGTAGAAGAATTGTGTAATACTGGGCTGTAGGGGCATGAGTGGAAACACTAATGATCCTCTGTGGTCTTTCCACGACACAAGAGTTGGCCTGTTTCCATGGTGACAAGCCTTTCCTGCATGGCCTGCTCCAGCAGAGCTCGTGCATTACAATCCCATCAATTAGAAATGTTTTGCTAAAATGCCAAACAAACCCAAAACTGTCATAATTATTTTTTCTTGGGGCATTTTTTATTTATTTTAATTTATATTTATGAAGGCAGTACAGTCTTATGATGCTGATAAACATTAATGGATGTCAAAACCTCAGAAGAAAAAAATATGTATTCAGATGAATTGATTTTACGGTATGTTGTTGTTGGATGAATAAACATAAAGGTCTGAAGTCTTGAATGAGGGTGATTATAATATTACACATGTAATACTTTAAAATAGGGCTCCTTAATTAATGCTTAAGTACTTAGTAACTTAGCAGTAAATAATCAAATGTTACCCTAGGAGTTCTTCAATAATTAATAATCACTATAATAACATCTAATAAACATATATGATATATAATATATGATACAATAACTAATAGAAAATTATTATGTTGACGAAACCATAATGACTTTGTTATCCAGTTTTGTCAATCATGTGTTATTTGCATGAATTGAATTAGTGTTGTAAACTTTCATTATTTTTGTCATTAGATGTCCAAACAGCTTAATCACTGGCTATCTACAAATGACAACTAAAGACCTTCCACTTCATGAAATACTTACATTAGTACTTTGACCTAGTGAACTAGTATGAGCTGCTTAATTGTTGAGGTACTTGTGTATCTGCCAAATCCATAAATGTAAATGTCATTCAGGAAGCATTACATATGATACAGTAAATTACTGTGATATAATGTTTAAGTCTCCTTAATTAATACTTAAGTACTTCCTAACTTATGCTAAAAAGCATTCAGGAATTTCCTTATCAGTTCTCCATAAATTACTCCTGAATGTAACAAACAGCAATGCTAATGAGAGTTTAATCCTTATCTTGTTTAACTAATCGTAAACAAGACAATGAAAGAAACATTTACCTAACCCATTTCTGGTGATTTCAAGAAGTGTGCAGTTTTTTTTTTTTTCTTCAATGTTGCAGCTGTACATCAATAATTGTCCATAAAATTGCACTGATCATTTTTTAATGCAAGATAAGTTTGTTAAAATAGGACATAATAAGCCTCCAAACCAGGATTCCATTTATACTGTCTATGAAATTTAATCTAAATGCACCACCTTCTTGGAATGAAAGGAAATAATTTCCTTAAAGTTATCTGTTTTTCAGACTGTCAAATGGCACAATCGGTCAGAACACGTTGTACTAATGGATTGCGTGGTTGAGAATAAAATCCAAATCTTCCTGCTCTACTTCAAGTTACACTCAGTTTCTCAATATAATGAAATAATGTTTTCTTCCGTAATGTCTTTTAGAGCAAGATGACCAGAGAGCAGTTCCAATATATTTCATTTAATAACTGAAGGGTTGTTACCATGGAGGCCAATTGTCATTTTTCTCTCTTCATCGCAGCTGTTCGAGGGTTGGCGATTTAAAAAAAAATTCTATGGACCATATGTGAAACATAGGTCTATATAAACTTCATAACAATTTTTTTCATGTTAAGTACTAAAAATTGATCTGAACCCAGCAAGGATAACCCCGATAGCAAAGTAAATGATGAGTAATTGTCCAATCACGGCCCACACTTTCCAATTAATGTGGCCCATATATCACTGTGGAATGGTGGCAATGAACTTGTCTAAATCTAGCTGCCAGAACACAGCCATAACTCAGCCTTGGTGAAACTGTATGTTGACAGCTGGGCCACTTTCAGTCCAAAATTAACATGACACTAATTCATTTATTGCATTTGTGCCATTTTCATATGCCATTTTAACAGCTATATTCTTAATGCTGTTAAAATATTAACTGTCAATGCTTACCACTGGGCCAGTTTTTCCTCACAATACAATTGGTGTCTCATATGTACCTAAACTATACCATATTTAGCCCAGATTTTCTAAAATTGTTCTACATTCTTGGAAGGCTCGAACTTCACTAGTGCTGTAATTGTTTCTGATATGCAGAATTACTTTTTCTGAAGTCAGCTGTAATGACGTGCAATCCTCTACAAGGTTCTATGAGGGGGAAAAAACAGAACAGTTCAAAGAAATGCTTAAACATTATATCAGACAGTTTTGGGTTCTTGTTACATTTCTAACAAATATGAGGAATCAATACAAGCAAAGTGCTGTTTTTCAAACCTGATTTTTTTTTTATGTATTACTGATATTATTTACATTTGGCTGGATGTAAAATGCTTTTATCCAAACTGAAAGCAAGGCAGAATATGATTTAAGAATATGTGTTTGTTTATATGTTTTAACCAGTGGTCCAGAAACTACAGCATCATAGTTGTAGGAAGAAAAGACATAGAGACAGCTACAACTTGGATCAAGCACAAGTCCTCAGAGATCTCCAAACATAAAGCAGTCAGTTAAACTATGGATGATACAGTGAAGCATAGTTTAGTAAACCTCATTTATTACATTTGCTACCAAGTTTGGAGTCAGATCACTTAATTCTGACCTTAAGGAACATTACGTCTTCAATTACTGTGGCATTCTAGACATAACAGACACAAGTGCTCCAAGTAATAAGTTGATTTTTAACTTCTTTCTGAGTTTTGGAAATCCAAATGGTTTTGCTCACATGACTGTGAACTGGTCTGTACTGGAAGCTATAATCTTTCAATACAATTAGCTCAAATTGAGTCAATTCAGTTTAACTTTATTTTAGAGGGCAATTATGGCTGATCATTCTATTATCAAACACGCAAACTCACACGACAAATATTATGGCATGGGTTTTCAGCCTTGTGGTCATGTGACATGCAGAGAGGGTGGCAGGAGATTTATTTATAAGTATCCTTGCAGATAAACTTGGCATATCATTTTAGAATAATAACTAGATATAATAATTTGAACCCCAAATTGTATAATTGTAGGTTGTTTATTTAATTGTGAACTTCACTTAAGCTCATTTTACACCAGACCACATTGTAAAATGTCCATATTTTCATTATATATGTGACGAATGTAATATAGTAGATAAAGGAAATCGTGATTTTCGAATACAGGTGATTCCTTGTTTAGACACAGTACAGTAATTTGAAGTGTTGTACAGGAGGTGTGTTGGGCGGGCAAAGCTGCTTGAGCTCTCATTCTGTCATGAATATTTTATGAGTGTTATGAAGAAAGGTGCTTTAGACCTTTTACTCTGCAGTCACATTTCCAGATATGTTCCCTTTTAACCTTTCACTTCTCATTATAATGTTTGGAAGAAAAGACAGGATGTTTTTTCTCCTGCCACTATCCATTAGGGAGAATGCCATGATTATATATGCACAGATGGGGTTTGCTTAGATTCTGCTAGACACATCCATTATTTTAAATAGGCACATGTTTATCTGGAAACTTTAAAAATGCTGGTCTTTTTCCCAGACATGGATTTTTATTTCAAACTAACATCATCCTGGACTTCAGTCTATGACCAGGCTTAATCTACTGCTCAGATAATGGCACAAAAGCATAAATGTAGTACATATTTCTAAAAAAAATACTTTTTAAAAAAGTCAGATTTTGTTGGCTGTTCTGGAGCATTTATGAATTGCCAGTTTGATAATCCATGTTTCCCTCAAAACCCAAAACAATAAAGCTTGTGTAAAAGTTTTAGCCACGCTACATTTTTGGTTTTTAGTCTACATTCTTAATGTAAATGTTCTCTGGAATTTTTTTTATGTGTGTTTTTTCATTCACTCACTTATTCACTAATTTCTTGCATACACCTAAGGACAATTTAGCATAGCCACTCCATCTACCTGCATGTTTGAGTAAGGCGAGAGGAAACCAAAGAACCCAGAGGAAACACACATGAACACAAGCAGAACAGCAAAACTCCAGGATCCTGAAGTTCCAAGGTGGCAACATTAACTGGCTATATATAACAAATAATAATAATAATAATAATAATAATAATAATAATAATAATAAATTAACCATTTTTTTTTGTATCATTAGAATACTTTTTTCCACCCATTTTTCTCCCCACCTGCCAATTCCAACCCACCAGCCAGCTCTTTCCTATCATACAACAGCTAATAACTGGGGCCAGTGAAGGTTAACTGCTGCTCATGCTGTGTCATAGGGTAGCATAACACACTCTGAGGAAAGTGCCATCTACCCTTTTCTACATACATGATCTCACAGTCACCCATGATTGGCTACTGTGATTGACAGGGGAGCGACAGTATGCCATCCCTCCAATCCAGAAAGCCAATTTTGCTCTCTAGGCTCCCAGCCAAGGATGGCTGTGACATCGTTGGAATTTAAACTCGATCTCAAGATGACAGGTTAATGTATTTTTTGTGAGGTTTTGATGCACTACTTGGGAGAATACATTTTCAGACAAAATTATGAAGGCTGTTCTGACAGAGACAGCAGTTAAGAACCAAAGTCAGCAGAAAATCTGTGGCAGATTAACATGGGACCAACCTACCTCCTGATTTCCTTATAAAACTGCATGATAGTGAGCCTAAAAGAATTGATGCGGGTTTTTCCATCAATTCTCATGCCACAAAAAAGGGTCTCAGTTTTTTTTTTTTTTGTGTGTGTGTGTGTTTGTGCTTACTGTTTTACATATTTAGAAATGCCACTTTACTATTTTTGAGATTGTATACACTTTCTTTATTTCTTTACATCTGTGAAATACTTTGCAACCTCTTAACAAGGCAATGGTAAAGCTATATTCTGAAAATCGCGAAGGACTATGAAATAGAAAGATTGATTAATGGTGTGTCTATGCCAGCATGTCTTTATCACCCTATTCTGCCATTTCACTGTTCAAAGAGAAAATACTCTCAGTGGAATATGTGAAGTTGAAAAACATGCCTTGTGTGAAAATAGTTCAGTTAATACTGAGAGTCTATGAGAGGTGTCTTCTGCGGCCTTGTGAAAAGCCTTGAGCTTCTCGTGGCTAACAGGGTTTTAGTGTAGTGTAGTGTTTATTCCCTTCAGAGAATTTCGCTGAAAGTAGTGCACACTTTGACCATGATGTTTCCTGCCTGAGCGCTGTAACTTCTAGCAATCAGTTATGCACAATGGAAGAAAATCATCTTAAAGATGTCTATGATTTGTTTGGGTTATTTTTAATAAATAAGGCAAAGGATGTAAATTGGATATGAAAACTGCCAGGGAATTATTTATTTCCCAGTTACAACAACATTTGTATACTGTATTATGACCACTACACCACATCTACTTTTAAACATTATTGTTTTTTTCAAAGTGCTGAAAATGGAATAAATGTAAAAAAAAAATAAAAAAATAAATAAAAAATCAAGTTAAGAATTAATTAATGAGGAACATGTTATAGATATTATATATATGAGTGTGCTGTCCACTTAAATTTTGCTAGAGAGGTTTTAAGCACTGTCAATCATAGTGCTCATACTGGGACAAGAAATGTGGCTGATGAAACCACTTTATTTAATTACTGGGTACTACATCAACATTTCATTGGAATTAAAAGCACATTTGATGTGAACACATCATCAGACTGGTATTACCCATCACTAGGTTTTCACTTGTATTACCCCATCACTGGCTAGGTTTTAACTACCAGTCATCAGAAACCCAATTGTTCCTCAGGAACATTTACTATAATATAAAGGATGCTGTGCCTTATAAATGCACTAAGAAAATGAGCATTTAATAGAAATCCTCCCTCTTGCCTTAATGCATCAAACAACATATATCATTATGAAAGCCACATACGAAATGTCCGGTGATGACTTACAGTCTGTTAAGTTTCTATTTAAACTAGGCTATAGTTCTTGCCATGTTGCAGTTGTTAGGAATTTTCATACCTCTCCTAGATGAAATAAATTGCATTCCTCTTCTAGCTGCAGGGAGCAGATTAAAGGAAGGCACGCAGCAGAATCTGTGATTTGTTTCAACATAAACAGCTTTTATTTTTTGTATGGTCTGGCCTGTGACACACTTCTACTCAAAGATCTTCTGACAGAAAATGGTAGAGAGCAAACGACACTTACCACACAATGAATATGACACACTTCTATTTATCTATTCTGGATTTGAAACATAAGTAATTCTGTGATGGCATGGTGTAAGTAATGCTGACATCAGACACAGCAGTAAACGCAGTTTACTTTGTATTCATAGCTGAGATGGTGAAGTTTTAGTCTGGGCTTCATCTAATCAGTAGCTGTGGACAGAACAATAAATCACAGCAACATTTCCTGGGGATTTCAGTTACTGCAGGCAAGGGAGAGCAGAGCTCGAAGGCAGTAGGAGATTCAAAGTTATTACATTCAAATAAGTGTTTTAGCAAAACTGTAGCTGAATCTGCTGAAGTAGATTATTTGTAAAGTACTAGAATATCATGGCTATCATAAATATCCACTTAATACAATACCAAATCCTTCCTGTTACTGAATAATAATAATAATCATCATCATCACCAATATCAAAGTCCATCCATCCATCCATTTTCTGCACCTCTTATTCTAAACAGGGTCACAGGGAGCCTGGAGCCCATCCCAGGGAGCTCAGGACACATTCTGGATAGGGGGCTAGCCCATTGCAGGGCACAATCACACACACACACAACGGACAATTTAGAGATGCCAATCAGCCTACAACATATGTCTTTGGAGTCGGGCAGGAAACTGGAGTAACCAAGAACATGCAAACTCTGTGCACACAGAGTGGTGGTGGGACTCAAACCCCCAACCCTGGAGGTGTTAGGCAACCATGCTAACCCCTAAGCCACTGTGTCCCCCAGTATCAAGGTCAATATACACTAAAAAAAAGACTCAAAATGGAAAAAGGAAGAACAGTCATGAAAGATCTGTCACAAATTTCAAATGTAGGTGACCTCTGAAAAACTTTACAGAGAAACAAAAACAAACTTTGGCCATGCTGGCCATCAAAGATCCTGGATGTAAGATTTAGGGATTTGAGAGTTAATAGTATGTTTAAATAACAATGATAGCATTGGGGGTACTAATATACTGTAGATGTAGTAGTGGAAGGGTGTACCTTGCTGCTGTTAATGTGGTCTTCTTAGTGTGCACACCCAGGGGACTATCAGAGTTACTGAGTACTAGGTAAAAGATAAAAAAACAAAAGATCTTGTCTTTAACCAGAGCATGTCTTTAAGCTAGCATCAGTTTACTAGCTTACTCTATTCAGTGTGTGTAAATTATTCTGATCTCATACTATATGTAGTCAATATATTGCTCCCATGATTCCCGAATCTGGGAAAAGGGAGCTTTGCTTTTTGGAAAAATCCGAATAACGGTTGACGTAGCAAATGTCGAAGGGTCGTTTGTCCTTAGGAAAGAGGTTGGGGTGGTTTTATTTTTAGTCTTTTCAGATTGTCCGCAGAGGCATTGCTTTGGAATGCCAAATAGTTGCCATATAGTTCAGTTTGGATTAATATGAAACAATGCCCCTCTCCTGAGATCCATAGCAATTCTTTCTAGGGATCTTGATAAGAGGAAGAATGTACAACAGTGCATTTAGTGTGGATAGGAGTTTTAACAGCATCTTGGCATGATGCATTGCAGCATGGTATATCACCACGAATGCCTACCCAGGTGTCAGGTGGGATTATAATGAGCCAAGTGGCAAAGCATTTCCCTGTGGCTTTTTGGGACTACCATTTGGTGTCCCAACACTTTACAGCTTGACATTAACCATTGATCACTTGGTCAAAGGCATTCTTCAAAGTATCATTGTGCAACTGCCACAAAGAAAAGTCCACGAGGGGTGTGAGGAGAGAGAGTGAATGAGCACATCTGCTGAAGATGGAGGTACTCCTGCTCACTTTCACCCAGACACAGTCACATGACTCTTGCTTCCACTCCCAGTGGCCACTCACACCTCTCACTTCCCTACTTGGGAACTGTGAGGTGTGAGCGGTTATATAGCCACCCTACTATCCACCTAGTCCTGTGTCCATTGTTTAACAAAACCCTGTCAATCCACCTTTGAGTACTGACTGGCACTATGTATGTCATGTGACACTCTGAGCACCTGACTAACCTCCATTTGGGGACAGTTTGCCTGGAACTGCGTTGGCTCTCCAGAGCCCTAACAACACAGCCCTGCCCAGGTCCAGTTCCAGTTGTCTGGGAATCAGTTATGACACCCTGGGAATGAGAAATGAGAACAGACCAGTAGGTGGGAGTGTGGGAGAATTTTGGAGGGATGACACACTGACCACATGCTGACAATAATCCTTGTACCCTAAGCAGGCTGCCTGTTGGCACCTGCTGGGCAAGCCCCTTCCAGAATAGCAGGTGCCATCATTGTAAATGGGGATGATGGAGCTCATGTTCCCTGGTCTTGCAACTGTAGACACGAGGTTCTCTGCCAGCTGGATTGAGTCTGCTAGTGTCAGACTGGTGCCCTTGGACCCACTCCACTCTGCTGGCTTACACTTATACAATGACTTCCAGAATTTTTTGCATGAAAATGTGCAAAAATTTATATATTAAAAGCATACCACATATTTTAAGCTCAATGGGTCCAAATTCTGGTAAATTTCTAGATGTTTCAGCCATGTGAAACTTTTATATGGCACTGATTGGGCTTTAGTATTTTTTAAGTTACTTGATTTATGCAGGTCAACAATCACCTGTTTTTGTCGTGCTGGAAGTTCTTTGGTTTTTCCCATACTGATGGATGACAAAGGAATTTTACATGTGTGCAGCACTGCATTTATATCCCAGGGAAACAGTATATGGTTAAAAACAACAACAGATTATTCTCAGGTTATTAGAACCAGTGAAAAATAATATAAGGTTATAGGTATAGGTTTATAATAGCACTCTCCCGGAAGATGCAAACACCGCACACACAGGGCCACGGCAGGAATCAAACCCCCATCCCTGGAGGTCTCAGGCAAACGTGCTATGTACATGTTTATGTGTGTATGTATATATGCATATATATATATATATATATATATATATATATATATATATATATATATATATATATATATATTATATATATATATATATATATATATATATATATATATATATATATATATATACATGTTAGTTTTGCTCATTTTTTTGAAGGGTGCCATTCTGGGGGGCAGAGTATTTTATATATATGGGTACTGTGTAAGTGTGGCTTGGCCAAGATGTTGCTTATGCCGACTCACAAGCTCATGCTCATGGAATTGCACCACCACAGTGTTCATTCACTATAAACCACATATGTGTTGAAGGAGAGATCCTATAGCCTGATAATGAAAATGTTGTAATGAACGTCTCATATCTAAACACAGCTCTTTATTTCCTTGATAACCACATGCAAATGAAGTGCTCCTATTTTCTCCACTGGGACTAGCCCACATCACATATGCACATTGTAATAAGCACTTCTCTGTATGGAAATTGAATTCTGAGAGAGTCTCTTTTATAATTAAAGAGTTGTTACAGTGAGGGAAAAAAGTATTTGATCCCCTGCTGATTTTGTACGTTTGCCCACTGACAAAGAAAATGATCATTCTATAATTTTAATGGTAGATTTATTTGAACAGTGAGAGACAGAATAACAACAAAAAAAATCGAGAAAAACGCATACTGTGTAAAATGTAAATAAATGTACATAAAAACAGAATGCAAATAGTTAATAAATAATTCATAGTTAATTCATAATTCTTATGTGGACCAGTGAATGTATTTAAGGGGTCAAATGTTGGTGGTGTGCCTTCCAGTGTAGTGTATGAGATGAGTGTAGTGTCTGTTTATTTAGAAAGGAATAAAAGCTATAAAAAAGTCAGTAATTTGGTATTAGTTTTCATTCAATTAAAACTATTCATTGTATCCTGTCCAATTTAAAAATCTAATAAATCTAATATTTTTCTACATTGTATAATATAATAAAATGTATAATTACACTCCTTGCATTAAGTTGATCATATGTAATATATTATATATTGTATATATATATATATATATATATATATATATATATATATATATATATATATATATATACACACACACTTATATATATTCATTAGTGATGTCAATGTTACTTTGTTAATGATGCACTCTACCATAAATACATTGTTTTAATCTCATTGTTGTTGTTCTTGTTGCTGCTGCTGCTGCTGATATAATTGTCATTTCCTTCCGAACCCCTCCATCATGGATTGGTTCAACTCATCCACCATATGAAACAAGGCCAGACCAAAGCATCTTCATCCAAACAGCAAACAAGAGAATAATACATAATTTACTGCAGAACTCAAAAAACAGGGAACATTTACATAAAATTACTGCTGACTTTTTTCCCCAATTATTGGAAATGCGTCAGGATTATTAAATCCAAGAGCACATGATGCATGAATTGCTTTATACATCAAAAGATGGTTTTGAATGATTATGTCCATGTCTGTGAGGACAGTTAAAATTTATTCCTTTACCCAATACATGCTCAAACTACACAAAATGCATGTACTGTAATGAAAGTTTTTTGGGGGTTTTTCTGAGCTTAATGCACATTTGAACTTGGTGTTGCTGCTTGTTTTATAATCTGCTGCTGTTTAAACCATCTGAACCAGTACTACCTGAATATTGGTATGTAAAATATTAAATATATTGTTATCTTATACATTTAACATTACATAACTTTATATAAAAATACTCATGTGAGCACTTTTCTGGAACAATTTTCTGATGTGATCAAATGGCTTGGCTAATACAGCAGCTCTAATTGTAATCACTGATAAAAATGACACTTTACAAGGAATATCAGCCTTTTCCAAGAATTCATTAGACGAGTCATACTGTGCACTGCACTGAACATTTGCTCCCAGGCTGCTGGATGCTGGGTACAGATTTATACTTCTCTTCCCAGGATGCATGAAATATTGATCAATAGCTTGACACTGAATACACTGAAGGGAGAAACATCTATAGGACCCTGAATTGATAGATGAAGCTATGTTTGATGCAAAAGTACACCACTGAAGCTTGATTATAAATGTTCTTTAGAATTTGTGTGTGTGTGTGTGTGTGTGTGTGTGTGTGTGTGTGTGTGTGGGTGTGTGTGTGTGTGTGACCTAATGGCTTTAATGGATCACCACTAATAACTGTAGTGTACATTCTTTCAGAGGAGCCTACTGTGCTGTTCATTCAAGACTTTTTAAATTGATGTTCTATTCCTCTGATTAATAGTTTATCAATAGTTTTTGTGGTTTATAATTTATGTGAATATAATTTAGAATAATGGCAGAAGGTTAAAACCACTAGATAAACAACAAGGAAACTGAGCAAAAGGGCAAAACATGAGGGCCAAACCGGAATAAGACAAAAGTCAACGAGCATACAAACATCAAAAGGCAAACAAAAAAAATGCTTAGTAAGGTAGACAAAAAGCACAAACAAATCTTAGCAAAGAGGTGTACTGGATTAGTGAGTTTTTCATCATTTCGGCCCAAGGAAGGAAACAATACCACTCACCTTCCCTGAATTGAAAGGAGCCAGTTCGGTAGGGCACCTTACTAGAAAACCCTCTGGTTGGTTCCCACTAGAGCTGTGTCAGGCGTGTCTCACTTGATTCTGAACCTGGGGCAGGCCCAGGACCTGCTGGACAGATTATATTTTAGAGTTGGCTTGGGAACATCTGAGGACCCACCAGGAAGAGTAGGAATCTGTGGCTTGGGATAGAGAAGACTGTGCTGACTTGTGCAACCTAGTGTCAATGTGACCTCTACCAGGAAAACCAAAAGGGAAATGAAAGAATGGCCATACTATCACATCTGTATCAATTGTATCAATCATGAAAATGAGAAGATGGCAACCATTCAAATAAACATCAGATTGGAGTCAAGTACAGTATATTGACAATATATTGCTTTATGAATAGTCCTAGTTGTAATTTTCACATTAATCACAATTGTGGCAAATTTGCCATAATTTAACAGTATGACTTCCGTCATCTTTATTATAAAATAGCAGTTGTTCTAACACACCCTATTTCTGCACAACAAACTAGAAGTTCATCGCTATAAAAATTCTGAAACATTAGTTTCGTTGATTGCTCTGCATGACTGTATAACAAGAATATAAAGACAAATTAATTATAATTTAATATATCTAAAAGCTTTAGTCTAAATAATTATTGAGGTCTTTCAGAGTTATTTGGTTTCCAGGGTGCAACCACAAATATTTGGCTTGAGGCTCTAAAGTGGTAATTAGGCTATCCAGTTGATTAGTGGTTATCAAACAAACCGTTAATTTTACACAGTGACACAACAGAGCTGAAATGTAGAGGCCCTTATCAATGTCAGCAAAGAGAATGGGAAGTCAACGTGGGCCAGAGTCTGGGTGGTGCTGAGCTTCCCATTCAATGAAGTGATAAGGAAGCTGTTTTCATATTGAATGTTTCACTTGTCATTAAATTCATGTGTGCAATAAGGCACCAAACGCAACCTGTTATTTGTGTCACACATTGTAATCCATTGTGTTGATGGGTTGTTTTGAAACAAGACAAAAGTATGAACAAATTTCATAATACAGCTCTAATGAAATGAGTCACATAAAGGAACCATATAATTGTTATAAATAATTGAATGTCCTGTGATTTTAAGGTACAATATATGACACAAGACACCAAAAAGTATTACGCATAACTGCTGAAATAAGACTGGAAATTGTTATAACATCTGGACATCTGGTTTATCTCTCTTTGTCATTCACAGCATTATGTGAGTGTATAATGACTGTGATCACATTGTATCAGTGATACAGCATTTGTACATTTTGACTCCAACATTATTTCAGCATTACTTCTTCATTTGGATGATAATGATTAGTCTGGACACTTATTAATCTACAGATGTGTCCAGATCTTCTTATCGTGACACTAGACTACAGGGCATGCATTTGTGGTCTATTAAATTATTATACCTCCGGAAGTGGTTGCTCAGTGATTAAGATGTAAGGCTACTGGTCAGAAGGTGGTGAGTTCAAATCCCAGCACCAACATGATGCCACAGATTGTGTATGTCATTTTATATCCATTCATCATTGTCAGTTTATGACCACTAACTACTGCTGGCTGGATATTTTTGGTGGACAGACTGTATCTCAACGTAGCCGTGACATTGCTGCACCTAATACACTCGTCACTCAAATACCATGGCAATGATGCTGCTGTGCTGAGAATGTTACACCATCCAAATAATATCTGTTCAGTGGTGGTCCAGTCTTGGTCTCTTTACAATAATGGATAGGGTAATCCACTGGGTTAGATAATAACTCAAAGCCCCAACATGGGACTGGAAATCACAACCTTACAATCATAACCATAGAAATATTATGGCTTGGATTGTCCTTATTTATTTAACATTCTTCAGGAAGATATTCCTCCTGCATTCTCCTGATACTCCTGCACAACATTAGGCAACCTCCAGATCTGCCTTCCGTCAACACTGGGCCTCTATAAACCAAAAATACATACCAGAAATAACATGTTTACTCTGGCTTCCCTGTATGAAATAACACAGCAGCATTACACACTGGGCAGATTAGTTTCCACTATGATGATATACAAATGAGATGACAAGCACTGAAATAAACAGGAGTCTAGTATATTGCTGATATATTGCTGCATGTACACAGACAGAGTTGTAATTATCACATCGAATCAGTGCAAAATTGGGTTAATTTAACAGTTTAGCTTCCACCCTAATTATTCAGCATTATAAAGTAGCACTTGATCCAACACACTGTATTATTTTTGTATGATGGAACAGAAGTACACTGGCAGAAAGCATGGTGCCTAGGCAGGCATGAAAATAAACAGTATCTGCTGTTGAGAGTTACCCTAGGTAACTGGAGAGGCCATTAATTATATTTTATTTTTCAGTTTGTGCACCAGAAATTAATTGTGGCCAGCATTTAATGTGGCCATGAGATATTAAATCAGTAGAAAATCATAATGTTTGAGTGGGATGTAGGCTATTGTATTATGTTTTTAATTTGATATATTTGATATTGAGTTGTTGAATTAGTAAAATAATACCAATAATATATTTTTTTTTGTCTGATGGCTATGGGAGCACATGTTATAGATGTTGTGAAGGTTGCTTACATTCAAATAAACTTGCAAAATGTATGAAACTTTTCTATATTTCCCAAAGTAAGGGTATCAGTGTTCATGTTGTATAATGGTTAACAGTGGTTACACATCATAAATGATTATGAATAAGACAAATTAAGGCTAGAACAATAAGTCGTTCTCTACAGTTGATTTCCTCCTAAGAAAATTTATGTCACAAAAACACAAAACTTAATGAAAGATTACATTATTTCAAAATATGACGAAATGCATTATGAGAGAATCAGGACAAATATGGTTATGCAAAAATATTTTAACTTTTATATTACTTTTAAATGTATGTACTGTATAACTTTTATGAATGTAAACTTTTTACTTTTATTTCTACTGGCCATCCTTGGGGACAAAAATTGCTAAAATATCATATTAGAAATTATTTTCGTATATATATATATATATATATATATATATATATATATATATATATATATATATATATATATATAATGACAAACAAAGCCTTGAAACTTTAACTACAACTACACAGACTGACAGACTGGTTTCTCATTTTATCTGTCAAATCTTAACCAGTACCATATGGTTTAATTCACTCACGTCAGTAGAAAATGTCTTTTAAGAACAATAAGACTCGAAATATATAGTTAAATATCATAAAGTTTATAGGGTAATTCACACTGTGTCAACAGTTCTAGATTGTAATTAGGTCGGAGGTAATTAATATGACACATTCATCATTTCTGAAATATGATTGTGCCAGGGGCTCTGCATAATGCCTGCAATTCCACTTCAGTTTTTGTGATGAATGGGGCTGCCTTACATGTAAATGAATTTAAAACGTTCTAATATCTGCAGTGGACCTTATTATTAATAACTGTGTCAGATAAAAACCACTTTATCCTATTTTTTTTAGGTCAGCTGCTCTGCTTTTCTTTCTGGAAAAAGTCAGTCTAGCTTTTAATTAGTCCTCTCATTGAAGTTCACTTACTTAAGCAGCTAAATACAGGTTCATTGATGATTTGGCTTAGACTACTGGGGAGTTAAACACATATTCTATATGCACAGGTGAGGGAATGAAGAATCTTTCTTCTAAACCATTAATCTGGAAATTTCCTCATCACTACTCTTTATTGAACAAACACTACAATCCTGTACTATACTGCATAGGTTTGGACAGATTGACCATGAACACACTATATTTCATTTAGGGGTTTATATGTGAAGTTAATGATGATGTAGAAATATATTTAGAAATCAAAATGTATTTTTAAATAATAGCTGCTACATAATACAATATATTTTTACTTAAAAATAAATTAACTAGAGATTTTGGCTACTAACATATTTTATGAAGTTTTGTGTGTAAGTAAGTGAAGTGCGAACTACATTGAAATCCATAAAAAAATAATGTCACTCTATTAATAAAACCATTTTATTCACATTATAGTCAGCATTATTAATGTTGTTAGGATATCAATGGCATTCTCAGTCATTTTAACATTTTATGGATGCCCTCTCCCAGATTATGCCGCACTTTTTCTCTTGATGAATTTTAAGCAATTGGAAATGCTGTTGTAATGTTATCAGACATAATTAATACACTCATAGGAACAAAATAAAATAGATGGATAATATAGGTTTATAAGCTTAAAAAAGAGTTATAATTGAAACTCATTTCTCTCCTTCCTGAAAGGGAAATACTCTGTTGTAAGGTCCTCTAATTTCCCAGAGGGTTCTCTTTTCCATGTTTCTATGAAAATTTCTTTAAAAGTCTTTGAGCACTCTGTATTTCAGGAATAGAACTGAATATAAAGTGAATATATGTATAATGTTTGCCATGTTTTGGAAACAAACTGTTAAATATACCTCATAAACAATTTGGCATGTATTTTACAGTGTTTACTGTATAAGGGAAAACTTTGTCAAGATGAAAAATGCACATGAAAAATGTTCGAATGTTCCTTTCTACCATGAGAATGTTCCGTTCTACCACATCCCAAAGGTGTTCTATTGAATTTAGATCACATGAATGGCAAGGCCACTGACGAACATTTGACTCATTGTCATGTTCATGAAACCAGTTTGAGACCATTTTTGCTTTGTAACATGTTGCATTATCATGCTGGAAGTAGCCATTAGTCAACACATGGTCAGAAACAATACTCAAACAGGCAGTGGTATTCAAGTGATGATTGCTTGGTATTAAAGGGCCCAAAGTGTGTCAAGAAAACATTCCCCACACCATTACACCACCTCCACCAGCCTGGACTGTTGACACAAGGCATGTTGGGTCCATTGATTCATGCTATTGCTGCCAAATTCTGATCCTACCATCTGTGTGCCTCAGCAGAAACCAAGATTCATTAGACCAGGCTTCGTTTTTCCAATTTTGGTAAGACTGTGATCACTTCAGCCTCAGCTTTCTGTTCTTGGCTGACAGAAATGGAACCAGATGTGGTCTTCTGCTGTTGTAGCCAATCTGCCTCAAGGTTTGATGTGTTGTGTATTCTGAGATGTTACATTACCCAAAGCTACTGGCCCATATCTCCATCCCTGCATCCCAATTAGCATACTATCCATACTAAATAGCATCCAAGATGAAAATTATTATGTCCCAAATCATAGTATGTTGAAATGAGTATCCCAAAAGTACCCAGATGGTCTACTGTTTCCTCTAGATTTTCAAAGTGTGCATCCATGGACACTTTTTCATCTAATATTGCCTATAGCTCGGAGGGTGGAGGGAGGAGTTTGTGAAGGTTTGCTTCACCGAATTCAAGGATGTAAATGAAATGTGGAAAAATAAATCAAAGGAATGATTAATTATATAGTGTAAATTATATAAGAAATAATTAATGAAGAAAAGCTGAAATGCAACAAGGAGTTTGGAGTTTGACAGTGTGCGTTACTACGCAACAACGTTCTCTTCTATTACATGACATGTATTATGTATCAGTACTTGCATACTCTTTTACTACGCGCTCAGAAGTATGTACTTTTTCTTCACAAAAGGAGTACATACTTTTAGTACATAGTACAAATAAGCCAATTGGGATGCAGGACTATATGCCTATATGACTATATGCATTTAAAATCATACAAATTCCTCATGAGATCTTACCTGAATTTCTAAAAACAAAAACAAACAAACAAAAAAAACATCACAGCATGAAGATCATTTTAAATGGTAGTGTGAATATCACTTGTACATAAACACTCTTTAAAACCAGTGACTCACTCTCACAGTGTTTGAGTGTTTGGCATGGTTATTGTTATATTATTTTTTTTCTTTGAACTTATTATAAATGCATAATTGTTTCTGTCAATAATACATGCTGCATACATAGCATTTTTAAGCTGTTTATTATCATTATTACTATGCAGAGTGGATTAAGCTTACTTAAGACAATGGCTTGTCCTCAACTGCATAAAACTGCTTTGCTTTAATCTCATAATGATCATAATATTTCAGTTTCTGTTTGATTACGTATTTTTATTTTTGTTTAATTTTTTTGTTGTTATCATTTTACTATAACCTTTACACTGTAAAGCATTTTGAGCTATATAAATAACGCTATCTATTATTTTGTGTGTTGGTGAAATTCATTTACTAACAGTGATCTTCCTACAGATGTCCACCAGTATGATTAGGAAGTTTAGGAAGAAGAGCTTCTTATAATAGCTTTAAAATAATTATCAATGAAATTTAACATGTTTAACACCTTCTGTATTTTAGAAAGTAATTGCACTGTGTTGAGCAACACTGTTGGTGTGAATTTAACAATGATTTTGGCTCTCTCGTTACTGCTCAATTAAGATTCCCACAGCTCCAACTGTAGGTAAATTAATGATTTGGCTCTGAAAAAACGAGTGAAATGGATCATGATTTTGGCTCCAGGCAGACAGCAACTCCCTAAAGGCTCTCCGCTTTTTCCTCTCTGTATTAGAACAAGCCCTTTTTACACAGATTTGACTTACATAGGTTGCAAACTGTGGCCTTGTTTAGAAAGCAAACTGTGTACTTTCCTTCTGGGAACAGATTGTGTCCAAGCTGTCTAAGTGTTTTTCTATTTGTCCTTCTCAAGAGAAATTGCGTTGGCAATCTGAAAAGGCGCATCTAGAAGTGTACGCTGCAAATTTGGACAATGTTAGCACTTGAAAGCACTTCCTGTAAAGCATTCACTGGTCTGAAAATGACCATGTGAGTCACCTTCACCTGTTTTTTTAATTAGTGCTGAGCTGCAATGGCTTGTGTTATTGATGAGATTAAACAGCTAAGTAAATTTTGAAAATTTGCAAAAATTAAGGACTGCAATCATGTAATAGACTTTGGAAATACAACGGTGTAGCAGCCCTAGTCAGTGATGAATAAAATGCAGATGCTTTAAATTTTATTTTCTTAAAGTTTAATAACTTTGATGAGCATCTTGAAATCTATAAATGAAAAACATATGCACATATATAAAATGAATATACATACATTTTTACATGCAAAGCTTTACACCAAACAAATCACAGTAGGCTTAAAGTGTGTGTACCATTGCTGCAGGAACTGAATTGAACAGTTGCATAATTCTGGCACTATACAAGGAAAACATGTCATAGTTTACCGGTTTCAATACATTTACAGATAATGTTTAGCAAGAGATGCACTCTATTTAGGAAGGGATGCAGCATTAGGGAAAATATTGAAGCCCTGAATCCTCTTAATCTACACATCTCAATCTCATCTTACTCTTTTCAACTTCACTGAGCTAACAATGACTGGAAAGTGCCTCGCTGTCTGACTTGTTTCCAACTAAGTGCAAACATTTGTCCAAAATAATAGCGCACACAAGTTGTCACCCTCTTTATTGCTTTTAAAACTTTCATCGCTGAGAAGTTTTACCAAGCAAGCATCATTTTGGGACACAATTGTCTACATAACTCTTCGTATTGTGGTCTGAATCAGAATGTCAGCAGATGACGGCGTTGGTATTTACTTCACAGTAATAGCCTATTATACTTCAGCCAAACTTAGTTCTTTGTGCAAAGAGTTTGTTTTCCCCACCTGTAATGACCTCCAAAGGGGAGTTGAACTCAATGAATAATCCCACACCTCTGTCTTGAAGTAGCAGGAACCTATTTGCTAAATGTTTTACTGTAGATGAGCCCACTTTAGTGCTGTCTTCCTTGATGGGATGTATAAAGTATTAAATGGTATGAGATCTTGGGTGCACACTTGCTGAAGCTGGATGTAATTTTCAAAATGAGGTCCTTGAACTTGTAGACCTTGGACACTATGGTTATGTCTACAGCTGTCACTAAATTTCTGTTGCAACGGTTGAGCATTCACATTTAGCTTTTTCAGGAGATCTTTCAAAATCAATTTTAAATTTAAATTGCATAGATCATGAGTGAGAATTTCTTTCTGTGACTCCTTTACTGACAGTACAAGCACTAAAACAACGCTAGAAGCATAATCTACAAGTGCTTTTGTAATATTTAGTGATGTGTCCCTTCTTAGGCATCTTAAGCATGATGATTTCCATTAATGAAAGCTTTATTTTTCTTCTATTATCCCCCTTCAATTAGACCGGATGCTATGAGACAACGATAATGCAAACGCATACCAAAGTGAAGAGCAAAGACATAACACTCATGTCAAACCATAGGGTCCTACACATTAGTAGAGTACTGCTACCCATTACTCTTAGTTCCAGCAGCTATTGAGCAACTAAGAAATGCCAGCATTTTCACAAAACTCAATCTCAGGAGCACCTACAACCTGGTTTACATTCAGGAGGTACAAATCTAAAACTGTATTTAGCACCACCTCGGTTGCTATGAATATTTTTAATGTGATATGATCTACTCAACCAACACCCCCTCCACCCCATCCCTTTCAATTTTAAAATAATTAATAATAAAAAAAAACATTCTCAGTGACATGCTCATTAAATTTGGCATTGCATACATCACCGACATCGTGAATTATTCTTCCTCTCTCAAAGCTCATGTGCTGTGTAAACCAAATCTTTGTCAAAAGAGAAAAGGTTGAATTTCACATGCCCAAGGTGACTTAGGCCAGAAGACTGGATGAATGAAGCCAAAGAATGGCTTGTTAATCAGTTCCTAGAAACTTTAAGGATCTTCAGATGTTCCTGGGCTTTGTGTATTTTATAGGTTTATTAGCTTCATCTCAGCTCCGTTGCTTTTCCTCTCACATCCCTACTGACAGGGGACATATATCATTCACACACTGAACAAGCCTTTCAAATACTTAAACAAAACATCTACAACTGCTTCCATGCTTAAACCTCCTGACCCAATGCTTCTTTTCAATATTATTGTTAGTTCCTCAGAGACAGGAGTGGAAGTATCACTCTCCCAGTAAAAGGGAAAAATTTCAAGCTTCACCCAGTAGCATTTTCTCCCCTAAACTCTCCTCATCCTTTCTGGAGCTGTTTAAATGCACTCCAAGGATTGTGGATTGAAGTAAGAAAAGTTATTCCAAAGATAAAGAGATTAGCACAATTATCATTCCAGACTCATACTACAGTCTTCGGAATTAGATTGGATATTGGGAGAAGAGAATAGTAACCTAGAATTAAAAAAACACTGCAGATAATAAAACACATGTTCATAAAAACAAGTGCAGTTATGTTTGTCAGTGCTAATACTCTAAGGTAACAGTAGAGCAGTCAGTTCTAATAATTGGGTAACACAGTTAGTATTCTCAAATGTCAATTGCCATCATTCGGAGAAACTATCAAATAAGAAATATTGGATGTAATCTCAATATTAGATATACCTTTCCCACTGATAGTCATTGAGGATGGCAATTAGAACCTCATAATTGTGTTGTGCTCTTGCACAGGGGAAAACTGAGTGTCCATGGTAACTAATAGAACAGCCAGAGAGTGAGTCATTGATGATGTGTTCATGTGTGTATAGCTGATTATGAAACACTTGCCACGTAAAAAAGGTGACCACTCAATTTGTCCACATCTATTGCATTAAGAAAATGGGAACGCTTTTCATTAGAGGGGAAAAATAAGCCATAAATGCGGGTGTATATGGCTACACAAGTGATTTCAGGCAAATGAGGAAATAAGTGCAAATTGCATCTTGGTAACACTTAGATAGCAGTGTGTAGCAAGGCAGTAAGAGCTCAGTGATTAAGGATCTGTACTAGTGAATGGAAAGTTGTGTTTTAATTCTAGGGCAGCCAGAGAGCCATTATTGGGGCATGAGTGTTCAGTTTATATTCTGTCTCACTAAGTTCTAAAATGAAAATGCAGACCATGCAATACCAGTATACTGAAAACGTAGGGTTGCGGGCAAAATTTCAAAATTACATAGTCACAGAATCTGGATTTCCTGATGAGGAAATAAGTGTAGCATGTTCACCAACCTATACTAGAATTAAATACCCTATATGACCAAAAGTATGTGGATACCTAACCATCACAATCATGTGCACTACTTGAACATCCCATTCCAGAGTTTGCGTCCCCCCTCACACTTCTGGGAACACTTTCCACTATTGTTTGCAGCATGAATGTGGGGATTTGCCATTCGGCCTTAAGAGCATTAGTTTAGTCAGGTATTGCTGTTGGTCAACAAGGCATGGCATGCAGTCGGCGTTCCAATTCAGCCAAAAGGTTTTCAGTGGAGTTGAGGTCAGGGCTCACTGGAGGCCACTCAAGCTCTTCCACACCAACCTTGGCAAAACATGGCTCTATAGACCTTGCTTTATGCATAGACTGGTACGCGAAACACAGAACATATACTTTGCAATGAGTGAGTGAACTGAATGTCCTTATATACGGTGAGGTTGCTGTGAAGGTGATTGAGACCAGATGTATGTAATCAATAATCAGGTGAGTGTGAATGTGAGTAAGTCTGGTTGGTGTAGTTCTTAGTGGTCATGTTAGTAGGCTGCATTGTTTTCTGGGAAGTGTAGTTATATGCTGAGTCCGGCATTGTCATGACAGAACCCCCTCTGAGGCCCTACCTCTGGGAGCGCTTTTTCTCTTAGGCCTCCCCCTAGGATGTGGGCCTTGGCAATTGAGGTGGCATGCATGAAAGTCTCGACACAGTAGGGGGTCGAGTACATCGTGGGCTGGCACAGAGCATCTTTCCTTAGGGCCGTAGCCCTCCCAGTCAATCAGAAACTGAAGTTTACCACCTCGATGTTATAAATCTAGTATTTCTCTTACAGAGTAAGCTGGCTCACCTTCAATATCCAAGGGTGCTTGAGGTGTGGAGGGGGGTGTCTTCTGCCCCTGAGTGACTGGTTTGAGGCAGGAGACATGTAAGGATGGAGCAAGGCAACTGTGGCGTGGTTATATCAGTTTGTAGGTGACATTGTTTATTCTCTGGAGAACTTTGAATTGGCCAGTGTCTCTGTGAGACAGTATATGGCTTCCCTCCTTGACCCGTAGGGCTCTGGTAGAGAGCCACACTCAGTCACCTGGCTCGAGGCTGAGTGTTGCTCCCCGTCATTTATCTGCAAATCTCTTGTTGTTTTGGGCTGCATGCTCAAGATGTTGGTGGGCTTGTTCCCACACCTGTTCACTTTGCTGGAACCAGCTATCTACAGCAGGTGAGTCTGTGGCATTGGAGTTCCATGGGAACAGGGGTGGTTGGTACCCCAGGATGCACTGGAAAGGGGTGAGGTTAATGGCAGAACATCTAAGAGATTTCTGGGCATACTCTGCCCAAGGGAGAAATCCTGCCAAATCCTCTTGACTGTCGGGGCAAAAAGTTCTTAGGAAACACTCAATTTCATGATTAGCTCTCTCCACTTGGCCATTAGCTTGAGGTTGGTAGCTGGACATCAAGCTTACCAAGACCCCTAGCTTCTCCATGAAGCTTTTCCAGACCCAGGACATGAATTGGACCCCCTGGTCACTCACGATATCCTCCGGGATGCCATAGTACCAAAACACTTGCTCGAACACCAGTTTGGCTGTTTCAAAAGCTGATAGCAGGCCCAGCAGGGGAATCAACCATAGGGACTTAGAGAACCAGTTCACAACTGTCATTATGACAGTTTTGTTCTGAGAAGGAGGAAGATCGTTAATGAAGTCTATGGCTATATGTGACCATGGTCTTTGAGGTGTTGGCAATGGGAGGAGCGTTTCTGCTGGTAGTGTTCATGGTACCTTGGCCTTGGCACAGACAGAGCATGAGGCTAAGAATCGTTGAACATCTCTGGTCATTTGTGGTCAGTATTTTCCCTTAAGCAGTTGGTATGTTTTGTGAGTGCCAGGGTATCCTGTGGCAGGTGATGTGTGAGCCCACGTGATTAACTTGTCCCGCAGTGATAATGGCCCAAACTTCTTCCCCACTGGGCACTGCATGGGGATTCTCACTATGTCCCATATGAGTGTCCCAATAAAGCATGACTTGAGCAGGATACATTCTTCCGTAGTCTCAAATGTGGGTGTTGGGTACAAGTGGGAGAGGGAATCAGCCTTAGTACTCTTTGATCAAGGGCAGTAGAACAGATTGAAGTTGAACCTGGAGAAGAGTAGTGCCCAGCATGCTTGATGTGAGATGAGCCGTTTAGCAGACTTGATTTACTCAAGGTTCTTGTGGTCTGTGTAGACAGTGAATGGGTGCAGACCCCCTCCAGCCAGTGGCTCCACTCTTCTAGAGCAAGTTTGACTGCAAGGAGCTCCCGATTACCATTGTCATAGTTCCTCTCAGCAGAAGATGGCCATGGGGTGGAGCTTGGGTTTCTTTCCTGATCGTTGTGAAAGGATGGCCCCCACCTGGATTTCTGAATCATCAACTTAAACTATGAATGGCTTGGTGGAGTTGGCATGTCACAGGATAGGTGGAGTGGTGAAGGTCCTCTTCAACTGCTCAAAGGCTTGATTGGCGGAGGCATCCCACTGCAGATTCTTAGTCTCTTTCTTCAACAGGTTAGTCAGGGGAGCTGCGATACCACTGAAGCCCCTTATAAACCGTCGATAGAAGCTGGCGAATCCCACGAATCACTGTAGTTCCTTGATACTGGTGGGGACTGACCAATTGGTTACAGCGCAGACTTTGTCCTGGTCCAGGAGCACCCCTCTGGCCCTGTGATGTAGCCTATGAAGGCCACCTTGTGCACATGAAACTCACACCTCTCCCCCAGCACATAGAGCTGATGCTTGAGTAACTGTGATAGAACTTTCTTGACATGCTGGACATGGGTGGTTTCATCAGGGGAATAAATCAGAATATTGTCGATGTAGGCAACAACATACTTCCCAAGCATTTGTTGCAGCATGTCATTGATTAGGCACTGGAACATTGCTGGTGCTGAAGATAGCCCACATGGCATCATGCAGTCCTTGAAGTGAACAGAGGTGGTGCTAAATGCCATCTTCCATTCATATCCTTCCCTGAGGCGTACCAGATTGAAGGCATTTCGCAGCTCAAGCTTTATGAAGATTCTTGCTTCACAGAGCTGTTCTAGTGCAGCTGGGACTAGTGGCAGGGGATAACGACATTTGACTATGACTTGGTTCAGGCCTCAGTAGTCAATGCATGATTTTAGTCCTCCCTTTTTTTCTCCACAAAGAATAACCCAGAAGAAGCAGATGATGTGGAGGGGCAGATTTACCCCTGTTTGAGGGCCTCCTCAATGTATTCCTTCATGGCCTGTGTCTCCTTAGTAGACAGAGGGTAGATACGGTTGCGTGGGGGCACAGCTCTGGGCAACAATTCAATTGCACAGTCATAGGGGTGAGGAGGAGGGAGGCCACTACCTTTGTTTTACTGAATACCTCCTGATACTCTTGGTGTATGATAACAGGGTCTTTGGTTTATGGACCTTCAATGGAGGTAACAGAAACCTTAACAAAGGGCAAATAAAGACAATTAGCATGACAGCGCTCTGACCAACATGTGATTTGATGTTCTTTCCATGAGATTTGGGGGTGACATGAGCGTGCATCCATGGAAACCCCAGTACCACTGGGAACTTGTTGGTTATAGTTACCAGCAGGGAGATGTTTTCCTGGTGATGTGTGCTGACATGGAGGGTGGAGGTTCATTGCCATGGGTTACTAATCCTCCCCTGGTGCGTCCACCATCAAGAGCATGGAGCTTTAATGGATGTTGTAGTGGCTGTAGGGAAAGCTGAATTTCTGGGCGAGGGTGCCGTCAGTGAAATTCCCCAATGTGCCAAAGACAATCATTGCTGAAATAGAATAAAATTCTCCTGAGAATTAAATCTGCACAGCAATCACCAAATTATGGAGAGTGAGAAAACAGGAATGACTCACTGTGGTGGAGCTAGAATTGGAGACTGCTCCCTTGGTTGGGTGCTGTGGACCCTTGTTAGGGGGTCAAGAGGGCCACTGTGCAACCAGGTGTTGAGAAGTGCCACAGTAGAGGCAAAGTCTCTCCTTTTGTCGCAGTTGGTGTTCCACATCCGTGAGCTTCACTTGAACTGCTGACTGACTTTTTAGCATGGTGTTTCTTAATCATGATGTCAAGCCAGATTGACATGTCGATTATTGCCTCGAGGGTTAGCTGATCATCACAACAGGCCATTTCTGTGAGCAACTGTGAGCAATTTGTTTAGTCCTTAGCGGTAAACAACCTAGAGGGCAGGTTCGTTCTAGCCACTGCCTGTTGCCAGCATGCAGAAGTGGAGAACATATTCGGCCACGCTCACGTTACCTTGTTTAAAGGTGACTAGCTGTTCTCCAGTTTCTTTTCCCTCACGAGGATGGCTGAACACCTGCTGGAATTGTTGGAAGAAACAATTCCAATTCTGGTGCTATTCAGAATCCCTTCTTGACCCGCAAAGTAGCATGAACACTGCAGCATAAATCCTCTACAGCCAGCAGGATCACTGGTGAACTTCTCTGGTTGAGTGTGGAATGGCAAAACTGGTTGGGGTACAGCGGGCACTGTAGCTGGTGTCACTTGTGCTCCGATTTGGAGCCATGTGAGTTGCTCCATCAACATGGCGATTTGTCACTGTTGCTCTGTTATGAAGTGGCCCTGCACCACCTTCTGCATCCATGGTAGGCAAAGTATTCTGTCACGAAGCAGTTGAAGACAGAAGTGCAGGTACTCAAAGACTTTAATGATCCAAGCAAACAGTATAAGGACATAATCCAAAAAAAGTGGTCATTGAACAGGCAAGGATCAGGCGATGTGAAAACAGTATAAACAAGGGCAGGCAAGATCAAAAACATAAACAACAAAATGAGGTCAACACCAGAGAAACAAACAATGGAACAACGGCTTGGAATAGACTGGTACGAGAAACAAGGAGTGTATACTTCATGATGAGTGAGTGAACTGAATGTCCTAATATATTGTGAGGTTGGTATGAAGGTAATTGATTCGAGGTGTGTGTAATGAATAATCAGGTGAGTGTGAACGTGTGAAAGTCTGGTTGTTCTAGTTCTCAGTGGCCATGTTAGTAGGCAGCATTGTTTTCTGGGAAGTGTAGTTATATGCTGAGTCCGGCATTGCCATGACAGTATGGTTGAAATTGCCCATTAGAATTATTACAGAGTCTGGGTTTGTTTTTTCAATCACTGTAACCATGTCTGCTAATTCTTGTGTCTGGTAAGCGTTGGCCAGTGCAGTAATATAAATCCTATGTAGGATTACAGATGTAAATTCATTGGTGAACAGAAAGGATTGCATTTGAGAAACATTACCTCCATATTGACTCTGCAGATATGTCAGATATGACAGATATGTCTTTGCACCAGCCTTGAGTAATATAGAAACACACACCTTTTTTCTTTTTGCAAGGATCAGGGACTCAATCCGCTCTGTATAGTTCAAATCCTGGTAATTCCACTATAGTGGTAGGAATTGCATCGCCATGTCTCCATGTAGCAGTAAACTAAAATCAGTGAAAACTCCTTTTTTGTGCTTGCAAGGTTTTCGCCTTTGTCAATCTTGTTATGAATTGAATGCACGTTAGACAGGAATATTCCAGGGAGTGGATATCGCAGACGTCTCTTCCTAAATTTGACCAGTGCTCCAGCATGCTTGCCTATACATCTTTTCCTTTTTCACGTGGTTTGGAGAAACTTCAGGAGCAGCGCTAATAATGCGTGGATTGGGTTAAAAATACCGGCCACTGATCATCCAGTACAGTTCTTCTGATATTAAGAAGCATGTTTCTTGAATATTGAATCTGAACTGGATCATTATTGACAGAAAATACACAAAAAGACAGACACAGGATGAGACGCCAAAACATCGTGGCTGGCATCTTGGGCACCAGCACTAATTTCTAATTTCATGTACTGAGGCTGCATTTAGGTTTGGATCCCAAACCATGCAATTAGTTTAGGGTATTAGACTTTTGTTTGCAGATGGCTTTGCTGCAACAAATAGTCAGTGTTTCTATATTTGACTTGAAATTAACTAACAAGAACTTATGGGTTAGTGAACTAGCTGATACCACAAATGCATTCTTTTTAAGTAATAGCATAATTCAGTGAAAGACATTAAAAGGGATAGGTGTAGACATATGAACAGGAATTGGTGAATGTTTTAAAATGATTACCAGTTCATTTTTAGATTACAGTTACAGTTAAGTTTTAGGGGAGCCAATGACCCTGTGCCTCTACCATTAATGGGGCACCAATGAATTTATGTTTTTATGCTTAAAACGAAATGCATTTACATCTATGGTATTTGGCAGACACCCTTATCCAGAGCAACTTCATCTCATTTGTACAACTGAGCAGTTGAGGGTTAAGGGCTTTCCTCAAGGGCTTAGGAGTGGCAGCTTGGCGGTGCTGGGATTTGAACACAACCTTCCAATCAGAAGTCCAACATCTTAACCACAGCTACCACTGAAATCAGCAAATGCACATCCCTCATCCCTCATAAGTAATCTGTACATAGAAACTGAATAGCAAATAACACTTTCCATGAGGTTTTGCAACTAAGCAACATGTAAAAGCTTTATAGATGGTGAGGATACATATATGAAACAACACATGGAGTTTGTCATAAGATCTAGATTGACTGTGAATTAAATATATATATATATATATATATATATATATATATATTTATATATATATATATATATATATATATATATATATATATATATATTTCAACCCTACAGTGACAGTTACAAGTTAAAACCGTCACAAATCACCGGATTGTCAAGGTCAAAGGAAGATTCATGGCCTCAGGAGGTGTGAAGTAGCTGTCTTCTCAGATATAGGCATGTGGATGCAACATTCTCCCTCATCTTGTTCCTGTTTCCCTTATTTCACAGAAAAAAAACATTGAGTGATTAGCAATACTCTACACACTATATCCTGTAATATTGTGGTAAAACTGCCAGTCACAAATGGTTAATGAGTCAAATGAGGCATAAATGATCGACCAATGCTCCTTAAGGGCACTGAATAAAACAGACCAGCCACCAAAAGGTATTGAGGTGAGAAATAAAAGCAAGTAACAATATCAGAGCTAAAGTTCAGAACAAGCAAGTGTGTGGCTACTTTGACCTTATACCACTGCACCATCTCATCACACAGAACAGGATGAGACACCAAAGCCAAAATCAGGGATGTAGGAATATTCATTGAAAAGGTTACGTGTCAAAATATGAGGAGAGGCTTTCTCCTGACATGCACATGTAGGAGCATAAAAAGGCTATAGCAGAGAACCTGCCATTAAATGCATACTATTAAAATGACTTTTTACCAAGCATTGCTCTGTTTAGTACACATTGCACTAATGGACAAATACACATATATGGAAGTCTCATATTTTCTAAATGATTGTACGCTCTTAGATAAAACCTAGAAGCATTGTTTGGTTAGTCAATTTGGAAGAACTCTCAAAGGTTGTTTAGAATCCTTCAACACTTGATTAATTATTTTTAAAAAGCTTTTGAGGAACCTTTTGTAAGGGTGTATTTTATAAACAGTTTGTTGAAAATGTATACATCTACATAGCCTTACAAGATTACTCAGGGACAAAAATATTTGTGGTTAAGTCATTATATAATTTTATATCACGGTGCTGTTGATTTCTCTCTCTCTGTTTGGTCAGAAGGTGTAGATTAGTTTTCTATAACAACATGGTTTAAATTTTTATGTGCTCATTCTCATACAGGCACAGGGACTTGCATGGCAGATGCTCTTTATAATTAAACATTAATAATAAACAAGAAAAACATATTTTCATTGATATGGTGAACCTTTCTGTAAGGAATCATTTGTTTAACATTTATAGAAGGAGTGTCCAGGGTTTTCAGCTTTGGGATAGTCTTTATGAGGACTTTATGATTTCTGCTTTCTCTGTAACATGACAAGCTGGGTTTTATAAAACTTCAAAATAGAGGAAAAAGAGAAGCTGGTGAGCCTGGTTATAGCTGAAATAACTTAATAGCAAAATAAATAAGTAATAACACAAACTAACTTGTTTCATGAATGTTCCACAACATTAAATGTAACTACAAATTGTTAAAGAACATGATGTGCTGCTCATTAACAAATTGAAACTTGCAATCATTGGCAAATTGCTGTGTTATGAGAGGAATTAAACACACGCTGATTTTAGAAAATAATCAACTTTGTTGTTCCGAAGGTCCCATCACACCTCCCCAGCACTGATCATTTTCCTAAGAGCATGTCCTGTTGTGTTTTATTCCTTAGATATGTTTTAGAATGATAACTCAGCTGTGTTAAATTAAAGTGGAAGGGTGAACTCATCCCTGGTGTGTGCTGTAGGCTGCATTTAATAACTGCTGTTGCTGTGTACCTTCAGCTGAGTTCCATTTGATTCCTATTTGTATTAAAGAAAGATAATGATTAGTGATTACTGTTTCTTGATCTGTATCTAAGATCTCAGTTTTAACAGTTCCAAGAGTGTGACATGGTCCATCCAAAAACAAAAGTAAGTAACCCTGTTTTCTAAGAGCCTGAGTATATTTTCTTTTGCTGTTATGTGGTCTAGAACCCTTAATGAATGTCTCTCTGAAGAAACCCCTAATGGTTCTATGTTAGTGATTACTGTACATACTGTATGTTTACAGTGTTACAACTGTGATAATGTTGTTGTCACATAAAGGAGGTGAAGTTGGATGCAAGTGCAGTGCATGTGCATTTGTTTTTTTGAAAAAACAAATAATACAGACAACATAGCTAAGACACACAAAAACATCAATGAGGATCTCAAGGCAAAAAAACCCCAACATAATAATGGCAATGGACAACAATGGAAGACAAAAATAGACAATAAGTGAGGTGCAATACATGACTTACAGTATACACTAGTACTTATTAACAAAAACATGAAACAGGTGCAGGCGGTCATGTGACATGATGCAGTGGGGTGCAGTGGCTGATGGAAAATGTGAAGTGAAGATTCAATCATAATCCTGACAGTTGTGTTGTGTTGTGTGGTACTCATTGTACAGATTCTTGCTTGGCATCTATATATTATGTTGTCCATATTGTGCTCCCACTTTTTAAAAAGTGGCAGTACAATATTTTCTAAAATTGTGCACTACCTGTAGTTGGGTGCGTCTCACTGTTGTCACTGCAATGCACCAATGCCTTTGAGAATGCAATTTCATTCTGCTGTATACTTGTACATGGCTAGAATGACAATAAACCTCTCTAATCTATTCTAATGTAATCCAGTGATATGATCCATCTCATGTGGGAGCTGACCAAAGGGCATCCATTTAAAGTGCTCGACCAATTTCACTTGGCTGCTCTTAATATGGGGGAGCAGCAGCTCTACTCCAGGCTTCTCCCAGATTGCTTACTTCTTCACCCTTTCACAGAAAGGAAACCCAGCAACCCTGTGGAGGAACTGCCTTTACTTGAGACCTTCTTCTTTAAGTCATGAGGAGCTTTTGTAACACTGGAATGATGACCGACGTGTGTGTGTGTGTGTGTGTGTGTGTGTGTGGTCTCTGTTCTGTCTGCAACCATCTGACACTTGTTTTTGGCTAGTTGGTGGAAACTTGTTCGTGCAACACTTGTATTTCTGTCATTATTATTTTTTTATCAGCTTAATGCTCGGACTGAATTCTACTTCACCTGCTATGTTATTCATGGTACAGTGTACATATCTCTTACTTGCATATATTTATATTTATATACCTATTATACTTTTTCTATTATAATCTATTGTAATGTCATTTGTATTGCTCATTAACCTACTGTACATATTCACTACGTATAAATATATATATATACATATATACAGTCCCCTCCAAAACTATTAGAATGGCAAGGCCAATTCATTGTATGTGCTATACACCAAAGACATTTGGGTTTGAGATCAAAAGATGGATATGAGATGAGACTTTTGGATTTCAGCTTTTATTTCCAGGTATTTACAGCAAGATGTGTTAAACAACATAAAACATAGAACCTTTTGTATCAGACCACCCAATTTTTAGGTGAGCAGAAGTATAGAAACAGATAAGTATTGAAGTAAATTTAAGGAAATCGCTCTTAATATTTGATATATTATATATATTATATTAATATTATTTTTATCCCTTGCTTGCAATATCTGCATCAAGCCTCAGAATCATTGACGTCATAACTGTTGGTTTCTTCTTTTGTGATGCTTTTCCTGGTTTTTACTGCAGCCTCCTTCAGTTGTGCTTTGTTTTGTGGGTGTTTCTCCCTTTAGTCTCCTCTTCAGGAGGTGAAATGCTGCTCAATTGGGTTAAGGTCTGTTGATTGACTTGCCCCCAAGCCCCCCAATTGTGATGCATTTCTTTGTAAATTTGGCAGACAAAATGTTTCTGTAAACTTCTGAATTCATTCTGCTGCTACCATCATGAGTTACATCATCAATAAAGATTAGGGGAGATTCCAGAAACAGCCCTGCAAGCCCAAGCCATGACACTACCTCCACCATGTTTCACAGATGAGCTTGTATATTTTGGATCGTGCGCAGATACTTTTTTTCTCTACATCACTCTGGTAGAGGTTAATCTTGGTTCCAACTTTTGTTGCTCATCTCTGTATTTCTTTGTGAACTTCAATTTGGCTGTCTGATTCTCACTACTGATTAGTGGTTTGCATCTTGTGGTATGGCCTCTATATTTCTGCTCTTGAAGTCTTCTTTAAACGGTGGATTGTGATACTTTCACCCCTGCCCTGTGGAAGTTGTTTGTGATGTCACTCACTGTTGTTTTTGGGGTTTTCTTCATTTCTTTCAAATGTTTCTGTCATCAGCTATCAGTACACCTGTGGTTGTATTGGCTATGCTCAGTGTTTGTGCAATGCCTCTGAATGGTTTTCCTTTTCTCAGCTTCAAAATGGCTTGCTTTTCTCCCGTAGACAGCTCTCAGATGTTGGTTATACTTTTTAACACCAAATGCAGTCTTCACATGTGAAACTGAATGCTCAGCCTATCTATCTATCTATCTATCTATAAGTAGTGATGTTTGCCAAGGAAATATTAGGAAATGTGTCACAACAGAGCATATATTAACAATTGAAGCGTTCATTTATATCTTTGATTTTTATCCTGCCTGATTCTCTGACTATGAGTTCATCTACTGATTTTGATTTTCAACAAAAGGCTCAAGCTTACATGCAACTGCATCTGCTTTGAGACAGATCAAAACGCATTTATAAATATAAATAAGCAGGCAGTGAAATTTGGGAAGCAAGACTGAAGTTGGATAAGGGGAAAGCTATTGGAAAACAGAGAAGCATGTGATTCTGTCTTACAGTAGGACTAATCATATGCATATATATTAGTTTTAAATTAGTTTTAAATATTTTAAAACACAATATATATTCACAGCACTATAGAGACTGTGGGATTTTATATATTAGTCTTCCTTACACAAAAACCAACTGCATAGAGCTCTTTTGATATGCTCTTAGTAGCATTCCGTAATAAGACTGAAAGCTGGTATGTTTTTCTTTCCAGTTTTTAAAGGATGGCAACAAGGACATTTTGAAGGACATGTGCCCAAGCATTGGGCTTAAATTGTGTTTGTTGTATACAACAGCAATAATTCAACTGCTACTCATCAAAATCTGTTCAAAAGACTATTATTGGTGCATAAATTAACACCATCTGTACTGCTGTCAACATCAGGTCTGGTGATGATGAATGTGTAAGAACTCTCTTGATGAATGGGTGAAACTCTCTTCAAAGGCAAAACTGTTTGGAAGCCATGGTGGTTTTGGATATTAAATCTCATAGTTGTCTGAGACCACTAGTGAAAATGCTTCAGTTTGGCATTCTTTTTCAATTCAACACAGGTTTTCATTATAAATTATATTATCAGCAATAACTTGAGTGAAAAGTAGAATCTTAGAAATATTGACATGTATTTCTTAGTATTTGGTTGCTTTAAAGCTTAAAGCTGACACAGACTCCACGAGTTTGTCTAAAACCTGATGAGTCATGTTAGATCAAATCTACTGGAGTGAACACATGCTTCAATGGAAGGGATAAGACTCACAGAAAATTTTTACCCTTTATAAAAAGGCATTAACATAGTCAATATAACAAATTTGTTTAAAATTTGCTTATTGAATGAGAAATTGTGCAACATATTGAATAGTGAATAGTCAAGATTTTGCACAATTCCTTTTTTGTTTTAGAATTTTCAAAATTTTAAAGCTTTCTGTTTGTTTCCATTTTTAAATAAAAAATACCAGATTTTCAATGTTGTCCCAGACTTTTGAACCCCACTGTATGTCCATATTGCAAAATCCATGCCTTGTAGAAATAGCCACTAACATAAATATACATCTATTAGCATGCATTTATGCACAAAAATAATTTTTTGAAACATAAATGACCAGGCTATAAGTTTTGGAGGGGACACTGAGGTTAGATTATAAGATATAGGAAAAGAAAGGAGTATTGAGATTAATTCTGAACCAAAGAAGCATGTTAGACTCTTTAATTGCTAAATGGACGAAGGTCCTGGAGAGTAAGGGCTATTATGCAGAAGGCAGAGAGTTGGAGAGAGTCAGTGGAAAGATGGAAAATATTCCAGAATATAGCAGACTGAAAGGTTGAGGGGGAAATGGGCAAAGTAGGAACATAATTACATAAAAGAGAACAAAAATGGTAGAGCACATTTTGCAAATGAGCATATTGTACTTCTACCAGCATTATGACATCCCAGTACTGAGACTCTATGAAGATATACATATATATTTATATTTAAACCACCCACTAAGCAAAGAAGGGCAAGAGCTGGTTGATCATACAAAAAAGGGCTATTTCCAATCATACATGATGGATCTGCCCGTTTAAAAAATTCCTACATAAACAAACAAAAGATCCATTAATGAATAAAACTCACATGTCAACATCCTTAATGACACTATGTTTTTTTTGTTGTTGTTGTTTTTTTAAATCACAAGGTTGAAAAGAGCTCAGGGGTGGTCTGGTAATTTACTGTCTGAATACACAATGTTGATTTTGCTCCAATGCATTGTGTGCATGCATGTGTCAGCTACTGTAGGCACTCTTACTTAGATTAAATAAATAGATAAAAATTGCCAAGGGGCACCAGGATACACTGGCATCATCTTCTTTGGATATTTTGTAAATATATTTTTGTCGAGTGCTGTTCCACCATTCCAGTACCTGAGGACCTGCCGACCGGGCCAAAATTATGTCGTCTACAGTAGGTGCTCTTATTTACATTATTTTTTTTTTTATTGTAGCCGAATACGCCACCTAGAGTTTAAAATAAGGCCCTAGGAATACTAAGCAGGTTCGTTATCAGGGAAAAGGAACAGTGGAAAAGCAATACCCAACAAAGTTCAGAAAAAAATAACCTTTTATTACAATGAAATTGATCAAAAAAAGGATAAAAGATCACAGAAGTCCAAGACTCAACAAAACAGTCCAAGTTCAAATCAGTCTCTGCTCAGCATCTGAAAAGCGTCTGACATCCGAATCTCTCAGTCCTGACATAGGTCATAACAGTGGTGATACTGGAAAACAGAGAAAAAACAACTGCCAGCATCCACGGCCTAATGTTCCATCACTTAATATCCACACAACTTGTACATTTATTAAGTAAAAAATAGCATATCATAGGAAATAATCGGGCAGTAAAGAGTCACTCGTTTATTATAACAGTAAATGGCACACTTATATAGCGCTTTTATCCAAAGTGCTTTACACTGTGTCTCATTCACCCATTCACACACACACACACTGACACACCAATGGTAGCAGAGCTGCCATGCAAGGCGCTACCTTGCCATCGGGAGCAACTTGGGGTTCGGTGTCTTGCCCAAGGACACTTCAACATGTGGAGTCATGCAGGCCGGGAATCGAACGCCAACCCTACAATTAGTGGACAACCACCTGAGCCACAGCCACCCAATTAGATCCAATCAGATTTCAGGCTCGTTCTATTCTTTTACCAAGACGACTTACTGAATATTAGAGGGTCCACCACTAGATCAACTCTGCTACCCAGGCCAGCATTGTCAAGAGCTTAAGAAACACGTCTCATTCCCTCTGATCTCCATGGCACTCGCAGTAGATTCCAGCAGCTGGTCATCAAACCATCTCACACGCTGTTATTCCTACAATGCTCTGCACGCAACTTCATTCATCGTCCATCTTCATTCATCCACAGAGTGTTGTGCACTCACACGGCCTTAGCCGTTTCACCACACATGAATGACTCACTCCACAAGACTCCAGCGCAGGTGAAAACGTGTCTCTTTGCTCACTCGCTCCTCTTGTTAGGCTGTCTGTAGTTACAATTTGCACGGTGCTGCCCCCTCATGTCCAAGCCACAGCCGCCCTTTTATAGGAGAACATCTTCACCGTTCCAGTCCAAAGTCTCATCACTCATTAGTCCACAATCAATTTGTTTGAAGGATAGTGGCATGGCCTGATAAATACTGCTTAAAAATTAAAGAAAATCACAGCAATCCAGACAAAAAGAAAAACACAGCAATTCAACGTGAACACACATACACATATGCCTATATATAAAGAAAAAAATACATCATGCAACACACAAAAAATTACCCATTATAACACCCCCTCCTACACTAAAATATAAGCAGTCCCTGACACAATTTATAAAACTGACTTTCTATATCTTGCAGGTCACAACCCAAAATTGATACAGGTTGATCGTCTAGCAACATCCTTACCCACATTAACAGGTTCAGAATCTGGGGCAACCCAAACACTATAAGGTCCAGGGTCCCAAGCCGTGGCTGCAAGTATAGTATTAGAGGTGCTGGGGTCGATACAACTTCCACATCAGGGGCAGTACACGGTTTAAGTGCATTGCAATGTAGGACCTTCTCCTTCCCTCCTTTTTCAGGCCTTACCCGATACACCAACCAAATCTCCCCCAGTGTTCCAACTACCACGTGGGGCACTGGACCCCACCAACCACACAGCTTCCCAAGGCCTTGCCTATTATGATCTCTGACCCAGACTCGCTGACCAATTAGAAGAATTACAAGCTTAGTCCTATAATCACATCTGTTTTATTGTCTCAGCAGCATGATCCATCTTACTCTTAGCTACAGCATAGGCCCTCTTCAGCTTCTTATAATGATCTTGGACCCACCCTCTCAAATCCCACTTCTGCTGATCAACCACTAAGCCCAATCCCAAATCTATAGGTATCCTCACTGTACGACCAAACATCAAATATGATGGGGCAAAGCCCATAGCACTATGTATAGCGTTATTATATGCTCGCATCAATTCAGGGAGGAAGTTAGGCCGCCTGTCCTGTTTCTCCTTTTTCCAGTGTACAAAGCATATTAAGCAGTGTCTGGTTGACTCTCTCTACCCTGTCGTTACCCGCAGGGGGATAAGGAGTTGTTTGACTCTTGGTCGTCCATATAACTGACAAAACTCCTGAACCAATTCTGACTCAAAATTTGGTCCGCTATCTGAATGAAACTGCAAGGGGCAACCAAAGGTCTGTACCACATGAATCCAAAAGTGCCCTCACTGTGGTCTGAGCAGTTTGATCTTTTGTTGGGACTGCCCATGCATAGCGTGTAAACATATATATCATAACCTTTTGATAAGGTATCATTAGGCTGTCCTAAGGACAAAAAGTCCAAAGCCACTACTTCCAATGGACAAGATACTGAGATGGGATTAAGGGGGGTTTTAAGACTGCCCCTACCCTTCTGCTGGCTGCAGGTGACGCACCCAGAATGGAACCCTCGCACCACCTCCCCCATCTTGGGCCAATAGAAGTGGCACCTTTCTCTGGCCAGCATATGTTCAATACCTGCATGGGCCAATGCTTCATGATAGTACCTCCACACCTACTCTTGCTTGATGGCTGGACAAACAATTTACACTCATGGGTATTGGATTAATCATCTTTTTATATAGTACACCATCAATGATTGCAAGTCTTGACACATGGTGAAGCAACTGTTGTAGAATCAAAGGCAATGTTCTCCTCTCAAGGGCAGTTGGTATGTTAACAGACCTCATGTACTGCATCACTAGCCAAAGTTCATCATCCCCTTGCTGTGCCTTGCCACTTATCAATCCCCAAGGCACCGGAAGGGGTAGCACCTTCACTGGCATCTATCTGTTGTACTTCTGCAAGCTGATTATGTTCTGCCTGGAGCACAGGTAATCGGGACAAACTATCTGCATTCCAATTTTCTCGCCCCGCCTGATATTTCACTAAAAAATCGTAGTTGGCAAGTTGGGCAACCTAATGCTGTTCTACAGCCCCAAGCTTAGATGTCTGCAAGTGGGCTACTGGATTGTTATCCGTAACCACTGTAAATAATGATCCAGTTAAATTGTCTTTAAATTTCTGTGTTACGGCCCACTTTAAGGCCAGTAGGTCTAGCTTAAAGGAACTGTAATTTGCATCATTTTGCTCTGCAGTATGGAGACTTAGACTGGAATAAGTGATCACATATTCTCATCCATCTTGTAATAGGGACAGGACAGCACCTAAACTTTGATGACTGGCGTCTCTATACAGAACAAACGGTAAAGAAAAATCAGCATATGTCAATACAGGGGCTTCAGTGAGTCAAGACTTCAAAGTTTCGACGGCAGCCTGGCATGCAGCAGTCCACTCAATCCGGCATGCACCAGACTTTTTGTCTACAGGGATTCTCACCCATTTAGAGGTTGGGCAATCTTGGAAAAATTGATAATAAAATGCCTATAATAGCCTGCAAGGCCCAAAAAGGCCCTTACCTCCCGGACTGTTGTAGGGGTGGGCCAGCCTTGGACTGCTGCTGTCTTTTCAGGGTCAGGATTTATGCCAGCCTTGTCTACCACATGGCCGAGAAACTTCACCTGCTGTTGGAAGAGATGGCTCCAATTAGGTGTTAATTTTAACCCATTATTGGAACAGCCACTGGAAGACCTGTTCGAGATGGCTAAGATGGGTAGAAAAATCAAATGAGTAAACAATAATATCGTCCAAGTATACTCATGAAAAATCTGCTATATAGCCACTTAAGCAATACTGCATTAATTTTTTAATGGCATTTTGGCAGATGCTCTTATCCAGAGCAACTTACATTTATTTAATTTATACATCTGAGCAGTTGAGGGTTAAGGGCCTTGCTCAAGGGCCCAACAGTGGCAGTTTGGCAGTGCTGGGGTTTGAACTCTTGACCTTCTGGGCAGTAAGCCAACACCTTAACCACTGAGCTACCACTGCCCTGACCGCTGGAAGGTGGCGGGGGTGTTGCACAGCCCAAAGGGCATACACTGGAACTCATATAGCCCCAGAGGCATGGCAAAGGCGGTCTTAGGACGATCTTCTGGGTGTACACCCACCTGCCAATAGCCACTTGCCAGGTCCAGAGTATTGAACCACTCAGCCCTCTTCAAAGTGGTCAAAGTCTCCTCAATTCTAGGAAGAGGAAAAGCATCTTTGTGGGTGACAGCATTCAATTTCCTGTAATCCACACAGACCACGATGCCACAACCTACAATACAGTTCTCGTAGCGAAACACAAACGCCTTGAAGGACTCATCTTCTCTCTGTCTACAACTGAAAAATGTGACCTAAGGACAGGGAGAGGTATCTCTCCAGCATACAGAGTGTCTAAATGCTCAAAAATCTTATTAGCTTTATCCCTATCTCCATCAGCCAAGACGCCTATTTCCCTCTTTGCATCCCCACCCAGGGCACCCATTAAAATTTTTACTTTCTTTGCTTCAGGTACTTCTTGAGCTTCTAAGAGCCCTTGCATTTGTTCTTTCCAATCCCCATACTTTCATTCACTACCTATACCCATAAACTTGGGCACCCAAGGGGCACCAGGAAACACTGGCATCATCATCTTTGGGTATTTTGTAAATATATTTTTGTCAAGTGCTGTTCCACCATTCCAGTACCTGAGGTCTTGCCGACTATGCCAAAATGATACCATCTACTGTAGGCGCTCTTATTTAGATTAAATTAAAAAAAAATATTTTGTAGCTGACTATGCCACCTAGAGTTTAAAATAAGGCTCTAGGGATACTAAGCAGGTTCGTTATCGGGGGAAAGAAACAGTGGAAGAGCAACACTCAACAAAGCTCAGATAAAATAACCTTTTATTACAATAAAATTGATCCAAAAAAAGGATAAAAGAGCACAGAAGTCCAAGACTCAACAAGACAGTCCAAGTTCAAATCAGTCTCTGCTTAGCATCTGAAAAGCGTCTGACATCCGAATCCCTCAGTCCCGACATAGGTCGTAACAGTGGCGATACTGGAAAACAGAGAAAAAACATCCACCGCCTACTGTTCCATCACTTAATAACCACACAGCTTGTAAATGCATTAAGTAAAAACTAGTATATCATTGGGAAAAATCAGTCAGTTAAGAGTCACTCATTTAATATAACAGTCCAACAGTTCAGGCTCGTTCTCTTCTTTTACCAAGACAACTTACTGAATATTAGAGGGCGCACCACTAGATCAACTCAGGATAGCAACCCTGCTACTCAGTCCAGCATTGTCAAGCGCCGAAGAAACACATCTAATTCCCTCTGATCTCCATGGAACTTGTAGTAGATTCCAACAACTGTTCATCAACCCACCTCACACGCTGCTATTCCTACAGTGCTCTGCACACACCCCGGCTCGTCCATCTTCATTCATCCACAGAGTGTTGTGCACTCACACAGCCTTAGCCGTTTCACCGCATATGAAGCATTCACTCCACAAGACGCTGGCGTAAGAGAAAATGTGTCTCTTTGCTCGTTTGCCCCTCTCGTTAAGTTGTCTGCAATTACAAATCGCACTGTACTGCCCCCTCGTGTCCCAGCCACAGCTGCCCTTAACATCACTACTGTTCCAGTCCAAAGTCTCATCACTCATTAGTCCACGATCAATTTGTTTGAAGGATAAAGGCATGGCCTGGGAAATACTGCTTACAAATGAAGGGAAATCATAGCAAATCCAGACAAAAAGAAAAACACAGCAATTCAGTGTGAACAAACACATATATGCGTATATATAAAGAAAAGAAATACATTATGCAACACACAAAAATTTACCCCTTACAACACATGGATGTATGTTTGCGAGATAGATAGTCAATGTAAAATTTTTTTGCAGCAGTTTCAGGATGTATATAGACAGAGATCCACACTTAATCCCATAGTCTGACTCAGTGTTACAAGCACCATGGATTCATTGAAGTTACAGAGTTTGAGATCCGCTGTCACTACTCAAGGAGTGTTGCTGGAAACCCACGCACAGCAGTTCCAGCAAATCACTGCAGCTATGAAGGAATTGGTCCAAGTCTAGTTGTATACCCTGAATCACACTTCCCGAAAAAGTAAAGATCCCTTATATGGATCCGTGGGTAAATATAAGGGATTTTAAATGCCATGTGCTATAATATTTGCTAGTTCATTCTCTTTGCATTCCCAATACATCAATCAAATCTCCATAGTTCCATCCATGTTAACCAGAAGGTCCACAGCTATTCATCAAAGCTAATACCGTTCCAGATCACTTTCAAAGGTGTAACTGGCCATTCATCTAAGGAGACGGAAGACAGTTGTGGAGTCTTAGTCAGGGAAACTACTGAATATGGTTTCACTTATTAAAACACCCGACAGCACCAACTGCCTACCACCCCAATCTCAGTGAGAACTCATCTGTAGGGACAAGAGTGCCTCTCTCAATAAGTTCATTCCACAATCTCTTAAAACTGACAGATTGCTTCACAACAGACTGCCAAAGCCCACAGTCAAAGCCCTACCAACGACCAAGCTTCACAAGGACAATGAGTTAATGATAAGCTTGCAAGAGCAACTGTGTCTGAAAGAACCAAGTGCCCTTCATGTCCGCACTCAATTTTCATTGACATGTAATACCCAGGTATGAAGAAAATAAAGTGCACATTTCCACTTTTTTACCTTTGTCTAACATGGTGGTAGATCTCCTTGTGAAGCAGAGCCCATACACTGTCTGTTCCTGAGACAAGAGTGGTGGAACTTTATATCAGTGATGCCCTTTTAGAGCCCAGGCCCCTTCTGTGCAGTCCTTTTACTATAATCTTGGTCATAATCAAGCAATTCTTTAAGGATCACCTGATTATGACCAAGATAGTTGAGCCAGTGTTACAGTTGCAAGAAATTTTCAGCTGCTGTGATGGCACAGTGGTGCAGTATGTAGCACTGCTGACTCAAAGCTCCAAAGTCCATAGTTTTACCTGGAGTTTGGGTTACTGTCTTTGTGGAGGTTTGCATGTTCTCTCCATGTCTGCGTGGGTTCCCTCCAGGTTCCCTGGTTTCCTCAAACCTAAATTTCCCCTAGGTGTGAATGAGTGTGTGAATATGAGTAAAAACATAATAGCTGATTATTATTGGGAAATGGCTTATTAATGCAGTGGTATTAGAGCCTTCTGGAGTATTTAATGGCCATCGGTCTTTGTGAGTGATTCAGGATATTTAACATAAAAAAGTGCTATTATTTAAAAACAAATTAAAAGGTAATTCAAAAGAATGATCAGCACATAAGCTATTATTCTATAATTATTTTTATTTATACATTCTTTAAGGGGAATGGGTGTGTGTGTGAGTGTGTATGTGATTGTGCCCTGTGATGGACTGGCACCCTGTCCAGGGTATACCCTGCCTTGTGCCCGATGCTTCCTGGGATAGGCTCCAGGTTCCTGAGACCCTGAAGAAGGAGTAAGCAGTAGAAGATGGATGGATGGATGGACATTCTTTAAGGGGATCCTTAAAGATTTTTCTTTAATAATGAAGGGTTCCAAGCTTCTTAAAAGGTTCTAATCTGAAGCTTCTCTGGTAAGAAAACATCTGTGGTGTGGTTGTACACCGAACCTTTAATCATTCGCCCAGAGAGGCAAAGAAAATCAAATGCACTAGAACCTGTGTTGGCTATGAGTCTGTTATGGTTTTCAGTAATTATTTTTCACTTTGATTTTCCTCAGGCTTACACTGGCATTAGGGAGCAAAAAAAAAAAAGAAAGAAAGAAAAGAAAAGAAACGAAAAAAAGAAAAATGTGTACAACTCAGAAATGGATTTTGCTGTGAGTTTTGTGCCTTATTCTATTATTTTATCATTATTTTATATTATCAAATAATTGGCCTGCTGGGCATGAACAATATTTTAAATTGATTTTCTTCAGGCCTACAGTCAATTAGGAGCATGAGCTAAAATTCTGTGTTAGCACTGAGAAATCAAATGATCTATAGAAATATATATTTTTTAAAAAAATGTGTACAAATCAATTTAACTGTGTTAATGCATAAAAAATTTAATACTAAAATACATGCTCATTTTGTTTTTATATATTCTGAGATATTTCATCCCAGACACTAATTAGATCTAAATAAGTATAGATGAATTTGAATTGACTTACAATAGCAGTTCCTTTTCACATGATCACATTGAGTTTCTTTATGGAGAATGTCTGTACAAACGTCTGTACCAGAAAGTTTAAAACCTCAACGTTGTGTTTTAGCAAATATAAAAGCAGACATTAAATAATTATTTAATAGTAATATACATAATACATACATGTGGTATTCATGTTGTACAATGATGAATCATTTGCTACAGATTTATTTTTAAATGCTGCCTATTTCCATTGATGAATAATGGGGGCTCATTCATTCTCTGACTGTTTTACCATCACAAATAGATAACGCTAGGAAGTGGAAGCAGTGGAAGCTACACACAAACTAGGACTAGCTAGCTTATGGTTTACCAGATAAAATTTTATAATAAAATAAAAATATTTGTATATACCTGTCCACATACAACCAGAATGTTTATTGATGTTCTTATCATTTTACTTTCTCCAACAAATCCCGCCTTGAAGTAGGACCAAGCATCAAGATTTTTGTATTCCTTCAGGCTTTGCTTAGTGTATTTCCCCAGCGTCAAAATCAGGTACATATAAATGTAGGGAAAACTGATTTCTGGCCACATGCCAATGTCTATGTACCACAGGTTCTTGGGGAAGTTGTAAGGGTAACTGGCGAGTCCAATTGCCTATAATTTAAGCTGATAATCATTAGTTATACTAGTGTTTTTGTAGCTTCCCCTATTAAAACCAGCCATTTTGCAATGCTTTGCCACTCAGTCCGACCTGGGGGGGGGGGGGGGGGGGCGTGTTCTGGCTAGAAAGTGATGTCAACACATACCCTCTATTACAATATGCAGGTAAAAATTTCATGCAAGATTTCACAGTCCCAGACTAATGATAAGGAAGCTAACAGAGAATCCAGCAGTCACTCGAAAAGAGTTGCAGGACGACCTGAAAGCAGCAGGAAAAACAGTTACACAGAGAACAATAAGCCATGAACTGCACTGCAATCATCTCCTTTCCTACACCCAATACACAGTACTTCTCTCATAAAAAATAAATAAATAAATGATAAATATAATTTAAAAAAAAACAACCACAGAGATATATATATAAAATTTTCACATGAGTATTTAGACAAATCAAAACCATTTTGGAACAAAAGACCAAAATAAATACAACACTTTGGTAATAATTTAGCTTTTCTTGTTTAGAGAAAGAAGGGTTGTGCATATAATCCCAAGAACACTATAACCACAATGAAGTAGAGAGGGCGGAGCATTATGATATGGGGCTGCTTCGCTGCAAATGGTTCTGTGGCATTACATGTCATCTAATCTCATAAGCCAGAAGATGGACATCTCAACAATACAATGGCCCCAAACAGGCATACAGCCAAATATAATAAACAGCCAAAAGAACCCAAGACAGGTTTCTAAAAAAAGAAGATGAATAGGCTTGCATGGCCAAGCCAATCTATCAACTATTTATAGAGGATTTTGAAATTGTAAATTCCTTGGGAAACCTTTGGGACTTGCAAGGATGATTTGCAGTGAGGAATGGGCCAAAATTAAACCAAAAGCTGCAAAATGCTAACTACTTCTTATTGTAGATGTCTCAAAGCTGTAACTGCCAACAATGGTTTTGCAACAAAGTGCTAATATTGGTAACTTGTGGTGTCCGAATTCTTTTCACTCTATCAATTTAGTTTTTTAGACAGATCTTTGTATAGTAACATATTTTTTCCGTTCATATTTATAAGCAATGTCAAAAGACATCATGGGTGTATATTTAAAGTGGATATATGCACTGGAAGGGGGGCACGGTTCTTCAAACCTCCATGTTGGGGGGTTAGATTCCCACCTCCATCTTTTGTGTGCATGTTCGCCCATGCTTTGGGGGTTTCTTCCGGGTACGACGCTTTCCTCTCCCAGTACAAAGACATGCATTGCAGGTTGATCGGCATATCTAAATTGTCCATAGTGTGTGAGTGTGTGTGCAATTGTGCCCTGCGAGGGGTTGACATCCAGTCCAGGGTGTCCCCCGCTTTGTGCCCTGAGTCCCCTAGTATAGGCTCCAGGCTTCCAACAACCCTGTGTAGGATAAGCAGTACAGAAAATGGATGGATGGTGGCTATGCATTGGAAGTGTATTAACAAAAAAAAAGTATATGAATACTTATTTCACGTCATTGTATAAACACATACATACATTATACATACATTGTACATGGTTTTCACATCTTACAGCGTCAGAAGCACTTTACTTATTAAGGACATTTGCCCAAAACATCAATTTATGTAACTACAATCCTGTTAAGACTCGATAAAACTTTCCCTCAGATGATAAAACTTCATTTCATACTTTTTGGTCTATTTCATATATATATATATATATATATATATATATATATATATATATATATATATATATATATATATATATATATATATATTTACTTCAAGTTAGCCTCCAAATGGAAACTAATTTAACATGATAATGGAACATATTCAGAAATATATCACCAAGATAATGGAGTGCTTCTAGTTAATGATTATGGTTTAATCAGGCAATCAATAATATGTACTGCAGTAGAAATGTAGGAACTAACATTTCCACTATAGCACTGCAGACTTTTCTCTCCTGGAAAGATGTATATGCTATAAGCAAGCAGTGCATTATAGGCAACATCTAAATCACTCAACAGAGCCATTGCAGACATAATGTGACACTTTTATTGTCTATTCTTCCTAATGCAATGTTCCCCGAGTTGACGTCTATGTTATATAATACAGTAGTTTACAGGCCACTAATGTGAGAGATATCTCGCCACAGATAGCCAATCTTTTTTTAAAGACAGCAGTTGATTAGAAATTAGAAAGAAAAGGAAAGGAAGTTATTTAAGGGGAAATGATAGTTGTCCCAAGACAGACACATTTATTTTATCCAGATGCTAAAGTTCTAGGAACAAGGAAGCAAACTTGGAATTTTCTACTCTTACAGGAACACTCTAATTTTGAGAAATGAAATATTGAAATAAATACTGAAATACATTATTGCTATAGAATTCCTTTTATAATATATTTTCCAGTTATATATTATATCTTAATTGGTCTACCAGGTTTTTCATAATGTTAGTATCTCTGCTCGGAATTGCAGTTACATGACATAATATTTGTGGAGTTTCACATATTCTCCCTGCCTCCATGTGGGTTTCCTTTGGGTTCTCCAGTTACCTCCCACCTCCCAAAAACATGCTAATAGATGGATTGGCTATGTTAAATTTTTCCTATCTGTGAATTAGTATGTGACTGGTGTCCCATTCACTGCATCCCTGCTTCCTGCACAGTGTTCCTGGGATAGACTCTGGATGTACCCTGACCAGGATAAACCAGTTCCTACAGAGGAATCAATCAATTTTCAGTGAAATAGATTTTCAAAGTGTACAATCTGTGTGTGCCAAGAAGCCGATCATATATTTATCCGTGATAAATTAATGGATAATTTAAGCTGAATCGTGCACCAATTTCAGCACTTCAATATGTCTTTCCATCCAATTCACAGTTTAACGTGGATTATAGAGATGTTTGTTGAATTACAAAGTAGTCTTGAAATGAGTGTAGCAAAATTCAGCAACTGATGTATCAGCGCCTCCTAGTGGACAGCAACGCTGTATTGCAAGAGCAGGAACCAAAGCAAAAGCCAGCATGCTATAATCATGTTCTTAATTCACATGTATGCATGCAGCTTATAAATGTATGTGAACTTGATGAAGCATTAAAATATATGTTTTATTCGGCTACCTTGCCTTTCAAAATTGAATCAATGCAGCTATAAATAATATATACAAAATATAAGATCATCTCATCTAACTGGTTATTTAAAAAAACACACACAATAGGGTATTTATTTATTTGCTTTTATATATATATATATATATATATATATATATATATATATATATATATATATATTGCTGTTGATTTCTACAGGTCGCTTAATTACTTTAGATACAATGCATTGTCATAAATACCCTTTGCATACCACTTAATTTAATTAATTTAACTGAATGTAATGCAATTGAATTGAAAAAAAGAACTGTAAGGATGTAAAGTGCAATGAGATTTTTTTTGTTTTATTTTTACAAAGCAGTAATATCGACATTACTGTTAAATTTAATTATTATTTTAAAAAAAAAGTATGAAGTGTGAAATATAAAATATATGGAAAATATTTGTAAGAAAACACAGTTATAACCATCACATTTCCGCTGTCATGTGAGTGAGTGAGTGAGTGAGTGCACATACAGTAAATTCAGGTATGCTAAAATAACTTTTTCTGCATATCGTGACTGTGAGCGTACACCGCATACTAGCACACTAGACAGTCTAAACAGTACGAACCTTAGGTTACTATAGTTACCGTACTACTTAGTAGGGTAGTATGCGGTTTTGGACGTATAGCCTGCAGCTTTCGGTCGGTGCGCGTTGACAGCTGGAGCCACGCGGCGCATGCGCAGTCCGATCCCCACTGGCTCGGTGCTGAAGTTGGGCGGATGGCAGAAAAAAACAGGGTGAGCTCTGATGGAGATAAAACGCCAGGGCGTGCGTTCGCCGCGTGACACCGCGAATATTGGTCAAAAACAGCTGTAAAGTCAACTCGTTCAGAAGAGTAACGCCGGGAAAACGAGAGGGTAAGACGAGAAATGTTCTTTTGCCGGTTTCAAAATGTCCCGCTAGCTCTCGGCGGCTAGCACCGCTCGCTAGCTGTCGCCCTTCTCGTCGTGTAGAATATGAATCCGCTAACGTTAGCTAACCGAAAAGTAGCCGTCCTGGACAAAATGCGGGTTTGTTTGTCGTGTGCTCGAAAACTGTAAAACCATAGCAAGTATTTACGGTTGTTTACGAGATGAAAGAGCTGTCTCCGTGGCTTTGCGCTTTTTTTTCTCTCTCTCTCTTCCTCTCCCCCTTTACCTGCAGTGACTTGGTTCAGATGCACAAATCAAATCTTTTCACAGCTGCAAAGTGAGAAGAGCAACGCAACATATCACATGTAAAACATAGAAAACATATTGACATTATACACAACAATCCTGCAGGGTTGGAATTATCCCTGAAGGAGTGCTGATCATTTCTTGCTGACTTTCACTGCACACATTAAGGACTACATTACACTGGAGGGTTGTGTTGCTGTTGTTGGGATTTTTTTTTTTTTGCGTGAAAAATCGTTGATCCTTGTCGTTTTCCCACGCTTCCAAACAGTAGCTCTCCGCCCACTATTGCTTCTTAAGAGTCCTCTTGCTTTTGATCGCCCTTCTGCTTTCCATCAGCTGTTTATTTAAGACCTGACAGATGATGCACACCAAAGGAATAGTCCTCCTCACCTACAGAAGCACTGAGGATGAACCGAGTTGTGTTGTGCTACACTTTATTAGTGCTGCAAACTGCACTGGGCCTGAACTGGTTGTAGATATCTTATGATCCGATGAGGGTGATTTGACCGTCATCAGATCTTCACACTCTGTCGGACGTTGCTTTTCTTTTCTGGGTTTTATTTTGGCTGTAGTTTGCAGGTGAAGGCGCCAACATGGTTTCACGCGTACAGATTCATAACAATTCACACAACTCGGATGGTGTCAAAATATAAGTGTTAAGGGGAAGGGTTGGAATTCGTATTTTTTACTTATTTTTTTCGTAATTAAAATAAAATAGTGGCTCAACGGTTAAGGATCTGGGTTACTGATCGGAAGGTCGGGGGTTCAAGCCCCAGCATTGACAAGCTGCTTGTTGGACTTTGAGCAAGGCCCTTAACCCTCACTGCTCCAGGGGCGCTGTATCATGGCTGACCCTGCACTCTGACCCCGACCTCCTAACATGCTGGGGTATGCGAAGAAAAGAATTTCAGTGTTCTGTAATGTGTATGTGACCAATAAAGGCTTCTTCTTATTCTAAATTATACCACATGGCTTGCACCTCAGTGGTTGGGGGTTCGGTTCCCACTGCTGCCCTGTGTGTGCGTGCGGAGTTTGCATGTTCTCCCCGTGCTGCGGGGGTTTCCTCCAGGTACTCCGGTTTCCTCCTCCAGTCCTAAGACATGCATGGTAGGCTGATTGGCATGTCAAAGTGTCCGTAGTGTATGAATGGGTGTGTGAATGTCAGTGATGTGCGGTGAGGTTCGTGGCTGGGGAGGCACTGACTCTTTCAAAGTCAGATGTACAACTATATGAATTCAACAGAGTAGCATAAATTCACCATTCAACTGGCTGCTTGCACATTGACTACTGTTTATGTTTCACATACCATATCAGCATTCTTTACACACACATAGGTAAGGTATTACATATTTGGCCAAAGAAGAACGTTAAATTTATAGCGGCTCAGAGAGAGCGCATTTGCTCTGCACCCTCCGTGTGTTCTTAATTTGTCATCAAAATTCCACAATTCATACTCATTCAATACAAATGAAGGTATATACAGTCCACAACAAAAAGACAAATGTAGTTTTATTCTTTAAAATAACTTAATTTTTTTTCTTATCTTGTTTTATATAATTTTTTTTTACTTATTATTAAAAAAAAGGACTGGTCTTTTATTTTTGTCGTGTACTGTACAGCAGTGTATGCATGGTCTTACCTTTACTTGTCTGTCATTACTCACATCATCAAATCCCAAAAACACCTCCCTCACTTCACGCCACATAACGCAAAATGATAGAGATCTGGGCTTTGTTCGTGACATCCGTTGTCTCGTCTACTTCTACAGCAACAAATAGGGCTGCATTAATCTCATTTTTTATATAATTTCTAATCACGTCACTTATTGCTTCAATTAAATCGTTCTGAATTCTGTTTGATAAGCCTGAAAACACAGAGGATGTCTCCAAATGTCAAGCTAACCTATCATCTTTCTCAGCAAAAGCATGTAATAGTTCTACATAGCTGCCACGATTAGAAGAGCTCGTACTCTCATCGTTAGCATGAAATGCTAATTGCTGTTTGGCTAGGAAGCAAGTTGCATTAATGAGGTCTTTTATAATCTCTCGGTTTTCCTTTACCTTAGCATTGTGGACGCTAATATTTAGTCTCCGCTGTTCGTTCAAAGCCAAATCTATCCTTACGTTTCCAAAAGTTTTTAAAGCAATTTGGCTTTGAATGTGAGTAGCTGAACTTTCATGTCTGCTGAGGCTTCTTGGTATATTTTTCAAGTCACAAAATCCCCTTGTAGTCCAGACACCGTCACTCGTTGTCACTTATATATATATAATCTTCCATTTTTGCAGTCTGGGCAAAAAATAAAAATAAACGGACCGATGCAGTTCACTTGACTTTCTCTACTTGACTTTTTTAGCTAGCATATTACCCACAGTGACATTTGTCTGTAATACATGAAGAAGAACAATAGCAGAACAAGCCTCTATGCTCACACACGCCCCCTTCAGTGAGGCAGAGGTACTGGCTGCCTCCCCTCCTGCTTTTTCACTGCGGTGGTATGTCAGATCAGCAAGACTAATAAGTTACACACATACGTGAAATACATGACCTAGACTATGGAATGTGAGGACATATAATAAAAGTGTGTACAAACATTACAGTGGTGACATACAGAGAGATCAATTGCACATGCTCAAGTTGAGCAAAAAAAAATGAGCAGCTCAATCCAGTTTGTCAGCTCGTCGCTGCCTCCCTTCACGTCTTTCCCCCGTATTTGAACAGGAAAATACGCAAATTCAGCGATATTGACTATAAAAATCATACAATAATTACATTTCTATCACAGATCAATGGACAAATATTTATTTATTTTTTTAAATCATTATTTGTTTTTTTACATTTCATGATGACACAGGGGAGGCACTGCCTCCCCGACCGCACGTCACTGGTGAATGTTTATGTGATTGTGCCCTGTGATGGATTGGTACCCTATCCAGGGTGTTCCCTGCCTTGTGCCCCATGCTCCCTGGGATAGGCTCCAGGTACCCCATGACCCTGAAGGATAAGCGCTATAGAAAATGGATGGATCAATGGATGGATACCACAGCGCTGTTGAAGTCTTGATTCTGATCAGTCATGTGTTGATTTTAAAAAAAAAAATTTATAACAGCAGCTCTGAAAATAATTTTCATCACAGGTTCGTATTAATGCACTTGTTCTAATACGTTATCGTTTCTATAGTAACCGCTCTTACACAGGAACTTGTAAGGGGCTTTCACACTGGCAGTTTAGTCCAAAACAGAGCACAGTTTGCATGAAAAATTGGTAATGTGGACCAGGAAGCGCACCATGTTACCGAACCCGAGGAGGTGGTCTGAGTTCAGTTGCACTGGAACTGTACTGCGATTCCTGTGACTGTGAACGCAATTCGTACTCGGGTCCGCACTTGTTCAGGAAGTGAAGTAACCTGCACACACTTGACCATGAGTGGCAGGGGAACGTTGTGGGACACAGAAGAGATCCAATGCTGCACACAATACCTGCTGCGCATAATAGCAGCGAAATTATTTTAAAAAATAATAAAGTGGCGAGTCATGTTGTGTTCTGCATGCGCTTTTGTGATGATGTAAGATGAACGCAAATGCACCAGGGTTTAGTAGGATCAAGTGAGTTTGAAACCCAACTGGTGCCGGGAACAATCGCACTCGGATTCGGACCGCAACAAACATGTGAAAACCACCCAAGACGGACATCCAAATAATCTCAATATGCATAACAAAAATTTTTAAAGTATATAATCATTGATATGGTGAAGTTTTCTGTATTATGGAAGGAGTCTCCAGTGTCGGTGCTTTTTTGTCCAACCTCGAGAGAGTACTTCCTGGTGACTTTACGGTTTTTCAGTAACAACTTGCTCCTTAATAAATATAAATTTGTAATCGTTGGCAAATGTGTGTGGTAAAAGAGAAATAAAACCCTTCAGAACACACTGTTTAAGGAAAATAACCCACTTCATGGTGGTAACAGCATCATACCACCTCACTGTTGTTTATTTTCCTAGAACAGAATGTCCCGGCGTGTTTTATTACTTGCATTTTATTAGTGCAACCACGTTGTTTTGAATACATATGAATTTCTCCTAAGAAAAGCTAAAGTTCAAATTAATAACTGATAGAGAAAATGTTCAGTGTGATGTCTGCTCTAGCATGTAACAAGGATCATTGTGTTGCCGTACCTTTGGGAAACTGGATCCTGGTTGGAAAGTGGACAAAATGGATTGACATCTTTCACATACTGGTTCAGTTAATTGTTTATTGACTAGAGGTCGACCAAATAATCAGTTTTGCTGATTAATCGGCACCGATAACCGATTGCTGGAACTATCGGTTATAGGCAAAAATCCACACCAATAGTTTTTCCCGGTTGCGTCAGTTGTGTCCGTCGCTGGAGCAGCTGAGAACGGTCCTCTGTCATTATACAGTACGAGAGCAGCCTCTAGAGGCGAAATAAAAACTCATTTTGTCGTGTTATTGGAAGTGTTTTTGATTCATTTCGGACGTCTCTATTTTTATTTATTATTTGGAGTGTTACTGTTTGGTTCAGTTTGGATTTATATATTTGATTTACCTTAATACATATTAATAGTTAATATAATTGATATTTATTTCATTTAAAAATATAGTTCCTTTTCATGGAACAGTCAGTACTGTTTATTTTTTAAATAAAGTTCAGCAATATTTTACTTTTGAGTGTTAAGTTTTCATACAGTATCAATTTTAAAAACTATCGGTTGATTAATCAGTTATCAGCAGGTCCCGCCCAACTTAGTTATCGTTATCAGTAAAATCCACTATCAGTCGATCTCTACTATTACCCACTGAAGGATCTGTGTCTGCATATCATGTTAATTAACATGAAAGTTTCATTTTGTTGGCACACAAAAGTAACAGTTTTTATTATTTTTAGATGTTTTATCCTGGTGTACCTTGCCCTTGATTGAAGAAAAGGATTTGCCTGTGAATACCAGGTGTAGCAAACCTACCTCTACCTACCACACCTTCTCTTCAAGCATCCTCAACCAGTGATGGTAAGAGAAGAAACGAGAGGCCACCAGTGCGTTTATATCCCGGCACCGTTCCCAACGCGACGTTCCACTGTATCGCCATGAGGTTTCTGCCTGATGTGTGGATTAAGAGCTGCTAATTTGCATGGTAGGTTTTGCACATTATGACACTTTAAAATCTCTTTTGTGAGATTATTGAATGAAGTCCTGTATAAAAAGTTTGTGCTTTCTGTGCCTGTGATTCCCTTTTAAACACAAGGGCTGCGGAGGAAATCACATACATTTTTGTGAAATCACATACAAACTCCGTTTCTTCATAGCACTAACCCCACCAGACTGGGTTCCCTGAAAGCATCACAGCACAAAGATCCTCTTAAAATGCTAGAGCAAGCATTAATTTGAACACTCTCTCTAAAGACCATCTTAACTTTACAATGCTTTTGTGAAACTGGGCCTTGAACACATGTTGCTCTGTTGAGTGTCTGATACGTGGTGATTTTTGATTCAGTTGATTCAAAATGCACTACTGAATTGGCAGAACCCAGGTACATGACACACTACCACATGGTATGCATCATTTATATTGGTGTGTAGGGCTGCAACTAAGGTTTAATTGATAATCGACTATTTCCTATTCATTTTTATGAGCTAACACTACTACAGAACTCTTAACTAGGCTTAAATAAATAAATAAATAAATGGCACACTTATATAGCGCTTTTATCCAAAGCGCTTTACACTGTGTCTCATTCACCCATTCACACACACACTCGCACACCAGTGGTAGCAGAGCTGCCATGCAAGGCACTAACTTGTCATCGCGAGCAACTTGGGGTTCAGTGTCTTGCCCAAGGACACTTCAGCATGTGGAGTCATGCAGGCCGGGAATCGAACCGCCAACCCTACAGTTAGTTTACAACCTGCCCTACCACCTGAGCCACAGACACTGATAATTAAATATCAGCTCACTAACTGCATTGCAACATCATTGACACTTATCGGATAATCTGTCACAGCATTAGAATACAAATTGTCAAGTGCTTATGTTGACCAAATGAGACACCAAATCTAATGCAAGGTAACTATTTTGTGCATTCACGCCCCCCGACCCCTCCCCCAAAATAAACCAAAATACGTTTCCTTTATCTGTTTTGCTAACTCCAGTGCTAGATCAAGTTTGCTTACTGTGTATGCGCACGAGCCAAATCATTCTCAGTGTGTAGAATCGACTCCAAAGCTTTGGGGTTGACTCTTAGGTTTCAATGCCTGGAATCAACGAATCGGCTCTTTTTGTAATCGATGTTGAGGTGAACCAAAAGCAGGGTCGCGACTTGATGACTTGACACAAGATTGGTTAACAATAGGTATTGTGTATACTAAGAAAATTAAACATTGTAGGGTTTGTCAGCGCTACTCGAAAAAGCAGTTTAACTAATTACACAATAACTGATTCAAATAGCTTCACTGCTCACTGCCGAACACTGCACATGCTTCATGACATGAGTTTTCAACCCATCGAGGTGTCATAGAAAGTATTCTTTTTTTGTTGGCCAAGTTAGCATGATATAATGTGAAGTGTACCTATAGTTTAGAGGAGGTTGTTTGTGAAAACAAATGTGTTTTCAACATAATTAACACAGTCCGAATAATGAAGTGCCAGCTACTTATATTATTTATCCAATTTTTTTCCATTTTTGTTGATTTGCTGTTGCAGTCATAGTTGTGTGTTTGCTACATGGTGCGTTTTTGCAGTTCAATTCAAATTCAGTTTGATTCAAAATGCACTACTGTGTGTATAGTAGTGTATAGTGTGTAGTGTAGACAGTATTTTCAGTAATGTCTGTTCAGGAGTCTTACATGAAGCTGTACTGTTTAGGCATGTTGTAATATTCCACATTATTTCTCCTAGTGACTTGGGAAGAGTAGCTCTCAGCATCTTACTGCCACTGGTGAAACTGATTAATGTCACAGTTGTTGAATTTTCATCCAAACAGCTGAAATGAGTAATTAAATTTCTATATTAAAACACAAATGATATTTTTGTAGACTTGTTAGAATAGTATTCTATTATATTAATGTACATGCACAATCCATATAAAACCTGCTGTTATTTGGAATTCACTATGTTAGTAAATTCAGATTTCTGGCTCAATTTTATACTTTAGAAAATTTGCAAATAGAATATGTGGCATAAATAATACTTTATTCATAAAATTATTCCTGAAATGGTAACACTAACTGGATTATTGGATTAAAAAAACTGTTCTTATAGCAAAAATAATGTACTATAGGTGCCCAATATATTATCACAACATTGCAATCATTGCAATAAGAAGCATTAATATGAGCATTTTAACAAACCAAAGTTATTGTATTATGTTTGGTACCTAACTAAGACGTTTTTGGCTATATCATACCAATACAATCTACAACAACCAGTGCTAAATATTACATTGCAAGACCATTTTTTGTTAAGTTAAAGGCTGCAAGGATTAATTGAAAATGTTGATTATGAAAAAGTATCAACATGGGTTTGTATAATAGTAGTGTAAGAATGTATGGACCTCTATTGCTGTGTAGAATGTAATAGCATTGTAAAGCCACTGGGGGCAGCAGCAGGACTGACACTACTGCACCACATAGCACTGTGCGCAAAGAGGTTTTCAGGCCCAACACTGACTACGTTTACATGGACAGCAGTAATCTAATTATTGACCTTAATCTGAGTAAGATAATAATGTGATTAAGGTGTTTACATAAGTCGCTTTTAGAATACTCCTGTCATGTTCCGTTTTACATGTTCTAGAACATAATTAGATTAACAGCCCGCGTCATTACGTCGCCGTCCGACGTCCCTCCAGAATTTCACGTATCAACGTACAGTTCGTCTTCGTTATGGTACCGTATACAGTTTTGGGTGTATTTATTTAATTTTTTTTACGAACGCTTTAAGTGCAGTTAATTATTTGTCATGCTGTACGTGCAAATAGACAACTGCTTGACCGAGATACATGTATTTTTCCCCACTACAGGCCTATAGTAGGCAAGTATGTGGTTTGGGACGCAGCCGAACTCTCTTGTTCGCCGTAAAATGTAAGACTGCCGTGTGTGATCGTGTCCTGTCGCAAAATGCGGTGAAAACTCTCACACGACGTTCATAATGTGATTAAGGTGTTTACATGTCTGTAATACATGTCCATAATGCGACTAAAACAGGAGTACTCCACCTGTCTTAATTCGATTAGTGCTTACTTCGAGTATGACCTTAATTAGATTAAGGTAATTAAAAATTGCTGTTTACATGGTAGTTTCTTAATCAGAGTATGATCTTAATCGGGTTAAGAGTGGATTATTGTTGTCCATGTAAACGCACTGACTGTTAATGCCACTTTAAAGAACAAACAAACAAAAAACAACAACAGATTGACTGATTTGAATGGAACTGAAAAAGTAAAGCCTAAAACACTGGTAGTGATCACTCAAATAAGTCAAATCATGGTGCAATTCCTTCTTTGCAAAAACATTTCATAGCAACACATTGATGAGATTCACGAGCATTAAAAATGAAAGCACCTCCTGCTTGGGTAATGAAATCCATTTAAATGCATAGATTTCAAGTTTCTTGTGCTTTTATTTTAAAATAAATTCCTTAGCAAATTCCTTATTTGGAATTTAAAATAATTATAACAGGGAGTAGAGATCATTTAGAGTTAGCCCTAGAGGAGAAAGTCAGTAGAGTAACAAGATGTTAAATGTTCAGAAATGTTTTGTTTCACATTAAATGATTGAAGTAAAATGCCAAATGATATTTGTTAAAGCATTTCTAATTTATAAGCCACTTTTAAGACAATGAATTGATTATCTGTTGATTAATTCACATGTCTAATCAATTATTATAAAAAAATCTATGTTATATTTTTTTTCATCTGTTACAACACCCCTAAATGTTATTGTGCTACACTACAAAAGAAATAATTCATGCTGGTGCATCGTATGTCATAACTAGTTTGCACAAACTTGCTAAAATGTCAGTTTAATTAGTTATTTTGTCATAGTTGTAGAATTTGGATTCTACAAAGGAGTAGAGAAGACTTTTTCACGTTCCCCTAAAATACAGAGTATTTTTTAAAGATGATTGAAAATGAATTAATCGGCACGTGTTGATTGTAGCTGTTGTTTCATCAATATCCACAATCTGCCTTTATCAGAGTGACATATTCATCCTGCTACGTTTGCAGAGAGGGCTGAGATGCAGTTTAGTCAGATGAAATTAGTAGCTAATACGAAAGAGAAAGATGTTTTCAGAATAAGATTGTATCTATGTCATTTGTGGGATGATTTTTCCGGAGTTCGTCGCTGTTGCTTGGCTGTAGTTATTAAACACTAATGTGGCACCACGGCTTGATTAATCATGTTGTGTGTCGAGTAAACAGGAGGTCCCGGGTTTATTTTGTCCCTTTCATTCTTACATTCTTTTATATTTATGTTGTGCATCTTTTGAAAGTCTTAAAATCTTGTTTTATTATATTACTGTAGAGACATATTTTTATTTTAGGTAACATAAAAAAAATAGAAGAGCTCTAATCCTAGTCACATCAAATGAATCATCTGTTAAAGAACTTGCAAATGATTTACTTTAACCAATTTCCCATCACTGTAGGGAAAACATGACAGTAACTGCACTATTAATTCGTTTACATGTTGCTCCAGCTTCTGTATTTTGTTTTTATCTCGAAACTCATCAGGATCAAATGCACGTTTTTGTCTTTTTTTTTTATATACATATAAAATTTGTGTGCTTTTTAACAAAGAAACACACAAAAAAGTGTAGCTTCTTCACTTTCCATCCATCACTTTGCCATGATCATTCAAAGTTCTGTCTGCGATGTGGTATTTCTCCCATAGTGTTGCGGCCCTCCCTCGTGTTTTCTATCAGTCACGTTTAAGTTCACGTGACCTCATTGCAAAACAGTCTGTATACGAATCCTATACAGTGGATACAAAAAGTTTACACACCCCTGTTAAAATTGCAGGTTTTTGTGATGTAAAAAATGAAACCAAGATAAATCATGACAGATCTTTTTTCTACCATTAATGTGACATCGCAGCCAACAAAATTCATGTGAAAAGCGATGCTCAATGAAACGATGAGATCTCGTACATGCTTTGTAAGCTCTTTGTGGACCATGGCTTCAGCAGCCGGATAAAACTAAGAGATATCCATCCATCCATCCATCCATCTTCTATACCGCCTAATCCTTTTCAGGGTCATGGGGAAACCTGGAGCCAATCCCAGGGAGCATCGGGCACAAGGCAGGGTACACCCTGGACAGGGTGCCAATCCATCGCAGGGCACAATCACATACACACATCCACACACCCATTCATACACTAAGAAGATATCAAGAAATGTAAATCTTACAGAAACAGCTGATCTTTATTTGGGGTTAATCAGAATCACTTCATTGATGACAGGTGTATGATAATTACTCTTGAACATGAGTTTGAATGTTATTGGTTCATTCTGAGCAGTCACATGACTTGTTATAAAAGGATGTGTGCACTTCTGCAACCAGGTTACTGTAGGTTTTTTTGTTTTTCCTAAACAGTTTGTATTTGGTTTGCAATTGAGTTTTGTTGAGTGCTATATCACATTAAAGGTGGAAAAAAGGTCTTTCATGATTTATCATGGTTTCATTTTATTTTACATCACAAAAACCCTGCAGTTTTAACAGGGGTGTGTGCAATTTTTTTTATTATTATTATTTTTTTTTTAATTTAAATATCCACTGTATGTTGCAAGTGGTATCAGTCAGTCTGTTTTATTAAAAGTGTTTAGACCACTTATATATTTGTGGTGCAATACTATTAGCACTGCTGCCCCTACAGTAACAACACAGGCCACAATATGGTATCTCACTATGCATTTATTAATGTTTTGAGCCCAAAAGTCGAGCAGTGTCCTGCTAACCTTATCCATGTAACCGAAAAATGCAGCATCATTTACATGTAATTAGCCTTCTCCTAACAAAATTATTTCTTTATCAGTGTTCAGTAACTGCTTTATCCTGGTCATGGTTGCGTTGGATGCACACCACAGCTACCTGGGAGGCAGAACAGAAATACACTCTGGATCACAAAAAAAGCAACAAAAACCAAAACAAAGACACATGTACACATTCACCCAAGAAACCCATGTGAGTAGGAGAGTACCGATAGGAAACGTGAACAGTGCAAATTCTTGTACTGTTTGCTATTGTAAACAATCACATGGTATACAGGGTTTAATCCTGCTGGGTTTTAGTGGAATGGTTTGTGTATGAGAATATCTGTTACTAAGTGTAAGGCACATTTCTTGTATGGAAAGTCACCTAGGTTTTTATTGTCATTAAATTTATATACACATATACACAATGAAAGTGCCTCTGGGATCACAGTACAGCATAAAAGTCAATATTTGGCTCTGTGCACAGGAGTACATAAATAGTGTGACAAGTTGACCACAATACATTAAATAGACACGAGCTAACAAAGAGGAGCAACAGTCAAAAGTCAAAGAACGTGTAAGATTTGATTTTTTTCCTAAACATTGTTATTAACTGAAATAGTTGTGACTCATATCTGGATATAAAATTTTTAGGAGAAGATCACGTTTCCTGTAGTTTCCTATCGGTACTCTCCTACTCATACGGGTTTCTTCTCATTTTCCAAACACATGCCACGAGGTGGACTGGCTGCTCTAACTTTCCACAAAGTGTGAATGTGTACATGTGTCTTTGTTATGTTTTTTGTTGTTTTTTTGTGATCCAGAGCGTATTTCTGTTCTGCCTCCCATGTAGCTGTGGTGTGCATCCAACAACCAGAATAAAGCAGTTACTGAAGACTGATAAAGAAATCATTTTGTTAGGAAAAGGCCAGCATACAGCACGTCTGCCTCTTTTGGAGCCTCAATCAGAGACGATGACTTAAGTCAGTGGCATACAGTATCTCACAAAAGTGAGTACACCTCTCACATTTTTGTAAATATTTGATTATATCTTTTCATGTGACAACACTGAAGAAATGACACTTTGCTACAATGTAAAGTAGTGAGTGTACAGCTTGTGTAACACTGTAAATTTGCTGTCCCCTCAAAATAACTCAACACACAGCCATTAATGTCTAAACCACTGGCAACAAAAGTGAGTACACCCATAACTGAAAATGTCCAAATTGGGCCCAATTAGCCATTGTCCCTCCCCGGTGTCATGTGACTTGTTAGTGTTACAAGGTCTCAGGTGTGAATGGGGTGCAGGAGTGTTAAATTTGGTGTCATCGCTCTCACACTCCCTCATACTGGTCACTGGAAGTTCAACATGGCACCTCATGGCAAAGAACTCTCTGAGGATCTGAAAAAAAGAATTGTTGCTCTACATAAAGATGGCCTAGGCTATAAGAAGATTGCCAAGACCCTGACACTGAGCTGCAGCACAGTGGCTAAGACCATACAGCGGTTTAACAGGACAGGTTCCACTCAGAACAGGTCTCGCCATGGTCGACCAAAGAAGTTGAGTGCACGTGCTCAGCGTCATATCCAGAGGTTGTCTTTGGGTAATAGATGTAGGAGTGCTGCCAGCATTGCTGCAGAGGTTGAAAGGGTGGGGGGTCAGCCTGTCAGTGCTCAGACCATACGCCGCACACTGCATCAAATTGGTCTGCATGGCTGTCGTCCCAGAAGGAAGCCTCTTCTAAAGATGATGCACAAGAAATCCCGCAAACAGTTTGCTGAAGACAAGCAGACTAAGGACATGGATTACTGGAACCATGTCCTGTGGGCTAATGAGACCAAGATAAACTTATTTGGTTCAGATGGTGTCAAGCGTGTGTGGCGGCAACCAGGTGAGGAGTACAAAGACAAGTGTGTCTTGCCTACAGTCAAGCTTGGTGGTGGGAGTGTTATGGTCTGGGGCTGCATGAGTGCTGCCGGCACTGAGGAGCTACAGTTCATTGAGGGAACCATGAATGCCAACATGTACTGTGACATACTGAAGCAGAGTATAACACACCACCAAGACGACCACTGCCTTGCTAAAGAAGCTGAGGGTGAAGGTGATTGACTAAACCCTATTGAGCATCTGTGGGGCATCCTCACATGGAAGGTGGAGGAGCACAAGGTCGCTAACATCCACCAGCTCCATTGATGTCATCATGGAGGAGTGGAAGAGGACTCCAGTGGCAACCTGTGAAGCTCTGGTGAACTCCATGTCCAAGAGGGTTAAGGCAGTGCTGGAAAATAATGGTGGCCACACAAAATATTGACACTTTGGGCCCGATTTGGACATTTTCACTTAAGGGTGTACTCACTTTTGTTACCAGCGGTTTAGACATTAATGGCTGTGTGTTGAGTTATTTTGAGGGGACAGCAAATTTACACTGTTACACAAGCTGTACACTCACTACTTTACATTGTAGCAAAGTGTCATTTCTTCAGTGTTGTCACATGAAAAGATATAATCAAATATTTACAAAAATGTGAGAGGTGTACTCACTTTTGTGAGATACTGTGTATATATGATAGAGAGATATGTATGAATATATATATATATATATGTGTGTGTGTGTGTGTGTGTGTGTGTGTGTATATAGATAGATATATGAGAGAGATAGATGGATAGATATACATAGTAAATGGAAAATTATCTAATTTATTTCAAACTAAGGTTATTGTTTTTTTTTTGTTTTTTTTAGCATGGACTTGTGTAGAAGGTCAAAAATAGTAACGGTGCATTCTGTAGCAAACAGTGCAGACAAAGTTTCTTATAAATGAAGGATATTTATATAAAGGATATTTAAAAGAACCATTGTTTGCCCTATTTGTTGTACATGGTTCTGATACTATATTTGCACAACTTAATGAACCCTTATTTCTCGACAGAGTAAATTGTCATCGTGTCCTTTGTGATATGAAATGCCACCGCATCAGTAATTACATTCTCCTGGTGGCGCTTCTAGTCGTATTGAGCTAGAAAATATTTCAGCTAATGCTGCGTTTGACTCACGGTTGCAACTTGTAATTCCCAACCTCCAACCAGTGAAAGCCAAACTTGAAACTCCTTCACGTCAACTTGGAGTAGTCTTCTCAACTTGAGTTTCTTCCCCGTTTAAAGGGTGACATCAACTTAACATGGCTGCTCAGAGAATCAGCAGTAACCACACCAGCACTGCTTGCTTTAGATCACTCATCACAGTTAAGCTAGGTTGTTGTTAATAAAAGACAAACATGGAGGCATCCATTTTTTCAACTTGGTCCATCAAAGGTGGAAAATGACATAATTCCAACTGGCGAATTACCACTTAAGTGGCAGTGTCGAATGCAGCATGTGTGCACGGTAAGTCGACTGCAACATGTGTGACTTTTCAAACCCGTATTAACTCCATATCTCAGAAGTGATATTTCCACCTTTCTTTACTATGAGCTCAGTCCTCAGCGAAATGCTGCTTGTTTATCTTGGCGCTGCTTGGAGGCTGATAAGGCACGGGCTGTAGGAGTTAAGAAGGCTGTGTTTTCCCTTCATATTGGTTTAAAATCTTTAATAGAATTTTTAAATAAAAAAAAGTTATTTGTAGAATGTCAATAATCTCAAATAGAACATTATTGTGGAAAAAATTGTCTTTTTTTTTTTTTTTTGTCTGCTCCTCATTCAGATTATTAAAATTACCTATGTGTAGCCACTAAAGTTGCCATATTTTGTGAGTAGAAGCATCCGAGATGGGTTTTTGCTTGCATTTTCTTACACTAAACACTTGCATTTTAGCCCCCAAAAAATGGAATAAGATGTAACAAAAACAAGAGACAACTTTTAAATGAAAGAAGACTAATATGATGGTACAAGAATGAGAAGATGGATTTAAATAAAAATCTTGTATACATATATTGCCCATATATTGTTGCATGAATAGGCCTGGTAGTAATTATCACATGAACCATTGTACGTTTGGTGTTATTTTAACAATATGGCTTCAACCCTCATTATTTTGCAGCTTATCAAATAAAAGAAAAACTCTCCGCTCCTTATTTGTAACTCCCAAACGTCAGTATGAGTAGTGTGCAAGTCTGAATACAGATGTGTGCAGTGTCAGTGTTAACTCCTGACTACATGTGCATAACTTGACTCTATTGGTTAGTACATTGCTATTTAAACAGATACTCATTAGAACAAACACACTCATTCCTGGGTTTGAAATACATCTAAACCCCTCTTTTTATTAGGACAGGTATCTTAGAAGCTTCCTAATTATTGCAGCTACAAAAAACAAACCGAATACCACATACTAATAAATACTAATCTATTTTAAGCATTTTGTCAAAGCATTGATGCAGTTTATTGTTAATAAATGAATGTGAGATGGACTTGTTCTGCTTCACATGGGGTGCGTGTTGAAACATCTGTCTCAAGGGCGCTAACACTGTGCAGTCAGCCATCGCTGTGCTTTCTATCACTTACTGCTCTGGAATGTGTGTACAGTAAAGTGCACAGAACACTTCCATGGGGACTGTTGGGGAAAACAGGATAAAGGTACAAAAACACATACAAAGCTGTTTGACTATGCAGTTATAAAGATGTTCTTCAGACTTCCTGGAAACAAGCACAAATATAGCTGAAGCTGCAGTTGCCAAAGAACATGAACATTGTTGCTTAGTCCCAGCATGTGACAAACAAATACAGCAAATGTGGTGTCAGTACACAAAAGCTTTGCCAAAATATGACCTCAGTTATTGTTTCCAATAGCAACCCTCCAGTGAACAAAGAACACCAAAGTCCACATTACTAAGTTCATGGTCTTCTGTCCTGTTTGGCATCATCACCACTGTCACTGGTATATATAAAGGTATTACATATTAAAAGTCCTATTGGTTACGTATATCAGGCAACATCTGAATATCAAATTTGTTAATGATTTGAGAAAATTGTCAATAGTAGTGACAAATGTAAAAATTCTAGATGGTTCTGTATATAGTGGACCAGAATCTATGGGGCCAAAGGGGGCAACTCCCTATTAACAATGCCCATGGTTTTGGAATGGGATGTTCAACTACCACATATGGGTATGATGGTCATTTGGCCATAGAGTGTATGACACTGTTTCTTGCACTAGGATCACCAAAGAAATCGTATGAACAAAGAATCATGCTTTTTATGTCAAATGGCTTCAATTGCCTAAACAATTTTGATTATATTTTAATCAGATCACTAAAGTATAGTGACAGTACACCAAGTTTACTGTCAGTACATTAAATAACTATTGAGATATAGTTATTTAGATAATGAGATTCGAGTTTGTTGTCTTCCCTGTTAGTGGTCACTGCCATTAGTACTTCTTTTTCTACAATATGAGAAAAGACTGAAAGGTTATGGTTCAAGATGGTGGTCTTTGATAAAATCATAGTGATTTGACTTCTAGTCAGTTGGATTGTTGATTATCTGATAAATGTTTGCAGTTATATGTAGAACTGTATGTCCAACCTTGGCCAGTTTGTGGCACTAGAGGGTTTAAGGGGCACACCCAAAAAATAGGTAAAACTATGTATTTGGACTATTCCAAATCAACATGCTGGATGTTTTAAGACATGAGTGAATGGTTGTGTGATGTACCTTACAAGTATAATAATAATAATAATAATAATAATAATACAATAGGAACTTGAGCACCAGAGAATTTACTATGGGGAAACATCCTATATCATTCAGACAGACATCAATATAATAAAAAAAATAATAAGTAACTTTTGTGCAGACGTGTGACATATGTAGGCATTTTGGTGGCGTAGTTTGCATCTACGTGTCCCCTTAGAGGGAAGCTTCACTGCAAATCTTTACAGAGTTCTTCTGACTTAACACCTTTAACCTATGATAAAAGGTCTATGCTGATTGGGGGGGGGCGGGGGGTCTCTTCCAGGATGACTGTCCCCATCCACAGGGCACAAAGAATCACTGAATGGTTTGATGAGGCTGAAAATTGTATAAATCATGTGCTATGGCCTTCATGATGGCCTCACCAGATCTTAACCCAATTGAACACCTATGGAAGACTTTAGACTGACATGTTAGACAGCGTTCTCCACCACCATCATCCAGTGGGGATCATCCCTGGAGTACACTTCCAGAAATTTGTAGAATGCGTGTTAAGGCACATTTAAGCGGTTCTGGTGGCTAGTGGTGGCACAACACCTTATGAAAACACTTCTATATATGCGTGTAGTGTATCCATTATGTTTCATTTCAGTTAGACAGAACTGACGTCAAGGTAGTGTGGCAGGTAGTGTTGGTGCCTCATAGCTCCAGGGTTCCTGAGCTCTGGTCATGGTCTGTACAGAGTTTTGCATGTTCTCTGGTGATAGGTGAACTGGCTTCGGAAAAATGACCACTATGTGCAAATGAGTGTATGGGACTCTGGTTTAGGGTAAAGTGCTTACTGAAGATGATTGAATGCAAGACTGATGTCAACTGAATACAGGTCTGTCTTTCATAAGGTTTTTACATTTCTGTGTTTGCCTGTATGGGGGTTTGATTGTACCATGGATTGTGTCCCTGACTAAATTGTTAATTGGAAATAATGGTGCAATGATGAGCATACTGACATGCAGACTGTAAACCTGATACAAATAGGACTGTTTGCTACCTTTGTTTACTTTGTTTAGATCCTCGACAGTCTGTTAACAAATTAGGTTATTCACATCATAAATATGCCATAAAATCCACTTCCCGTTACTGGATACAAGGGACGAATCCAGTTGACCTGTGTTCCATATCGATATCTGGATGTATGGCAGTTTCACTTTGGAACTGAGTGTAGCGATACTCATGAAGTTGCACAATCCATGCACTCTGTTTTATTAAGTTGTCAAAAAAAAAAAAAAAAAATGACCCACTTGGATTTGAAATGAGTCCCAAATCATGGCGATGTATGCTAACCCAACACACATGGTGCTAATTCAGTTAGCCACACCCAACATTTTGAACCGTGGTTTAGAAAAGTACACAGAGGCTCTTTGTCCATTGGTTATTTTATAAGCTCTTGGTGAATTCTTAGACCACATGGATGCGGGGAAAAACTGAAAATGACAGACTGAAAGTACAGGTTAGAAACACACCACAGATGTCTTCTCAACCATTTATTATTGTTTTCTCTCACCCACTGAGCGCTTACTCTTTTGCATGTTTCCCAAAGTAGTTGATGAGTACAACAGGCATAAACAAAGGAGTTCCTCACCATGTTTTGCATCAATATGCATGTTTTCCACTGCCTAACTGGTGCTGGTCATGCTTTGCATGTCCACTTTTAATGACATGAACAAAAGTTGTAATACACAACAAAAAGGTGCTCGTTTAGCTGACCTTTGATTGCTGCTCTTGGATCACTGTGAGAAATGCACTGTATTGTCAGGCTTGAAGACAACATTATGGATTTGCGGGTAAGACTATCATACCATTTTACATTATGTTGTATTCTACTGCACTGTATTCTTATTATTGTTATTATTAATGTTATTGCAGTAATTATTGACAAACAATACTATACAATGCGTACTTGTATTTATTTGAACTGAATATCTTTGTACAGAAGACACATTCTCAGTGGTTCTCTCACCCATGAAATTTTTGTTGAGCTTTTTTTCTTTTAACTTAAATTAAACTTTTCTCAATTACTCATTTAAACAGAATGACAAGCAAAAGATGTTTGTTAAAATATATATATATATATATATATATATATATAAGCATGAGACTTGCAAGCTTATAAAGAAAAGATAAATGTAGATCATTTAACCTTGAATTCACACCAACTTGAACGAGGTCATGAGGCCGTGTGTGTATATGGTATGAATTGGTCTTGAAGATTCCTTGGATTTTCTCTTTGATAAAACAGTTAAAATTTCTGTGAAGGATCATGCAACAAACGGTTTCTCTTTCACACAAGGTTTCAAGTAAAATTGTTTATTAACCATCGAAAGAACTCTGTACACTGACAGAGGTATCTCAGTAGTCTGGTGATTGAAAGGTTGAGTTCAAATCCCATCACTGCCACAAAGTCAATACTGAGTCTTTGATTAAAACCCCTAACCCTCAATTCCTTCGACTGCATCATTTCTTTATAGAAAGCCGAATGAATCAGTAAACAAACATGAAAGTGTGTCTCAAGTGGGGGAGTGACATTAAAAATGTTATATACAGATAAATTGACAACAAATCATAAAATAAAATATGTAAGTCATGAAGGCCATGAAGTTTTCTTTTGAACTGTAAACAGCTTCCGATTTGCATGCAGAACTGAAAAGTTATACGAGCAGGAAAGCTTTAATGGCTAATGGGTTTGTTAAGGCGTTGATGTGTTTCTCAAATGAGTGGTACTATTCAGAAAGGCTGAGCAATATGACAAAAATATCATATCACGATATATCATTTAACAAAATGTCTGCAAAACAGTAGTGAAATAAACAAAAAAACTTTTCTTTAATGCCTACAAAAACAAAGAAGAAAAGTGTATCAGGTAATCATTTATTACAATATCGATATTTTAATTTTTTAATATATATATAAATAATATGATATACAATATGATATGCAATATATGATATATAATATATGATATACAATGTGTGTATGTGTGTGTGTGTGTGTGTGTGTGTGTGCATATATGTGTATATATATATATATATATATATATATATATATATATATATATATATATATATATATATATATATATATATATATATATATATATACATACACACACACACACACACGCGCGCGCGCGCACACACGCACACATGCATGCACATAGACGCGTGCACGCACACACACACCTTATACTCTGAATACAAGCATTAGTTTAAATTCACTGATATGGTGGCAGACCAAAAGATTTATTAAAAGCATGAACACTTGAATAATTATTAGTGACATTAGGCTACATTTAGCTGACAGGACACGGGCTGAATGGCGATGCATGGTGGCCCATTAGGAGATAGTTTATAACATTGCAATGTGTTAGCGTCATTAACAAATAACAGGCTATCGCTAACATTACATGGAGCATAACGTTAGCTGGTTTCACGGCCACAATGCCACCTGCCTCAAACAAATATGATATAGGACCCGTCTTTCAGGTGCTTCGCCAAATTCCAGGTGTTTCCTCGCTTTGTTTGAAATGAACGATAGCATCGGTTGCACACCGGAAACCGATACTAGCTTTCCTCTCTTTTCCTCTCAACGAGTCGGGGCGGAGCTAAACTTGTTAAGCTAAGCTAATCTTCTGTAGTTTTTCCAGTGTGCTTGTAGGCGTTCTTTTCTTCTTCCCCACTTGTGGACCGACTAAAACACTTGCGCGTATTTGCTGCCCCCATCAGGTCCGGAAGAATCACAACCACGGTACTTTCGTTACCAACGGTACTGCAGAAAAACAAGAGCCGTCACATTTTAAGAATGTTTGTACCGACTTGGTACCGAAGTATCGGTTCTCGTAACATCCCTAATGTGTATCTAGTTTAAAATACATTTATGAAAGCATATGAGTTTGAAATATTAAAATTCCAATAAAAATACACACCTTTTGCAAAATGTATGCTGTTTGCATTAACACAGACAAAATGATTTTAAAAAATGTCCATAAGGATGCACAAGTATTAAACAAAGCATATTTAGATTTCCACTGTTCCTCCCTTTATTTTTAAAGCCCCAGTGGCCAATAGGATTTCAGCAATTTCCATGATCTGTTACTATTTTCAGGTTAATTTGATTTGCATCATGCATGCCATCCTGTTGAATAAAAATAAAGGAATCCGATAAAGCAGCGTCATGGAGCTGAAACTTATGTGGTTCTGCCAGGTAACCTGAACAAACCAGAGTGTTAGATGAATAAACTTTGAACATGTTACTGCATTGTTGAAGTAGAAAATATGAAGTTGGAATTGTTTTGTAGAGTTTTTGTAAAGAAAACTTGAAATCACATTAAAACGTATAACCTTTTGAAACTTTTCTTGGTCTTCGCTGTATTCACGAAGACTCAAAGCCCAATGATTTGATTCAAAATTACTTGAATAATAAGTGTTCAGACATTCAGAAATTTGCAAACCATGCCTTTTCCTGGAGCACACATTAACTTGCCAGTGACTATGACCTTCGAATTCTGAGGTTCTGTAAAAATTGAATGTCTAACATTTGTAATACTAAACTCACATTATTAAAATCTATTTATTTGTTTTTACAATATTTGATCTCAGTTAAGTCTTTTCTTAGTTAATATTAAATGTTGCTCACTTGTGATAAGTTTAACCGAAGGTTGTCCTGATGTTTGTTTAGCCGCAGAACGTGAGCGGAGTTGAGATGAGGAAACAGCAGCAGGCCCACATTGAAGGACCCCCTCAGGCCCCCGGGCACCCGAGACCGAACACCTGCTGTCTGTGCTGGTGCGGCTGCTGCAAATGCCTCTGGTAGGTCATGTTGTATTACAGGAAAAAATGTTGGATAAAACTATTAGTTGCTATGTGTATTGTGGCTATTGTAGCTGTTTGCAGCTTCCACTGGTATTTTAGCCATTACCATTACCAACTCTTTATCAGATCCTGGATATAATTCCAGTACAGGGCATGACATACTGTATTCCAACTGGGATGCATCAATACCATTTTTTTATTTATTATTTTTATCCCATCCCCCTAAACCGAGTACTAGAATTTGGGTTTTTGTTTTTTTGGTAAATACCAATTCTTATACTGATGCAAAAATGAGTAATCTACTTATATTAATCAGGATTGTCACAGAACATTTATTTCAGATCTGTTTACATTCCCCCCGGGTTAAAATAGTGGCCACACGTGTGTTTGTGCACTTAGGCTTCTGTGCCTGTTGTTTATTAGGTACAGTACACAGTGAAAGGAAACAAGGTCCCTCCTCCTCCAGGGCCATGGTGCTACATAAAACAACAACTGGACCGGTATCTGATATGATTATCTGTATTGATGCATCCCAGATTTAAACATTAATTAATAGTTAACAAGTGTGCATATACATAGATATTTAGAAATATTAGCAGCTTATTAATTCTTTATTCAGGGTTCTCATATACAGTATCTCACAAAAGTGAGTACACCCCTCACATTTTTGTAAATATTTGATTATATCTTTTCATGTGACAACACTGAAGAAATGACACTTTGCTACAATGTAAAGTAGTGAGTGTACAGCTTGTGTAACAGTGTAAATTTGCTGTCCCCTCAAAATAACTCAACACACAGCCATTAATGTCTAAACCGCTGGCAACAAAAGTGAGTACACCCCTACGTGAAAATGTCCAAATTGGGCCCAATTAGCCCGTCCCCCGGGTGTCTCCTGCCTCATGCCCCGAGTTCCCTGGGATGGGCTCTAGACTCCCTGTGACCCTATGTAGGATAAGCAATACAGAAAATGGATGGAATTTTCTATTTACATTTTTTTTTTTTTAACCCTTGTGCATCCTTATATACATTTTTGTCGTTTTCATTTTAGTTTTTTGTTTTTTTAGCATCTTGTCTGTGTTAACGCAGACAGCATAAATTTTGCAAAAGGTGTGTATTTTTATTGGAATTTTAATATTTCACCTTCATTTACTTTCATAAATCTGTTTTAATGTAGATACACAAAATAGTTACACTCAGGACCTTAAGGACAAAAATGTCCCCATTGAAAACCATTCAAACTGCAATATTTAATCTCCATGACGTTTAAGCATTAAATCATGCATTCTGTGTTAATAGGCTTTTATTTTGTTGACGAGGTTTCAAAACATTTATTTTTTTAAAGAATTTTCTGAAATGTGTACCATTTTTCTCAGGTTTAGCCTATGGGGAAATCAAAAATCCAGTATTTCAAAATATTAGAATAAAGAATTTATAGTACAGAAATGTCGACCTGAGTAGATCTCTGATCAGCTAATTAACTCAAAACACCTGCAAAGGTTTCCTGAGCCTTTAATCTCTCAGCCTGGTTCAGTACACACAACCACAATCCATTTTCAGATGAAAGTAAATTTTGCATTTCATTTGGAAATCAAGGTCCCAGAGTCTGGAGGAAGAGAGGAGAGCCACAGAATCTGAGTTGCTTGAAGTCCACTGTGAAGTTTCCACAGTCAGTGATGATTTGGGTTGCCATGTCATCTGCTGGTGTTGGTCCACTGTGTTTTCTCAAGTCGAGAATCAATGCAGCGTCTACCAGGAGATTTTAGAGCACTTCATGCTTCCATGCTGATTTCCTTTCCCAGCAGGACTTGGCACCTTCCCAACTACCAAAACTACTAGTAACTGGTTTGCTGACCTTGGCTTGCTAACTGGTTTGCTGACCATATTACTGTGCTTGATTGGCCAGCTAACTCGCCTGACCTGAACCCCATAGAGAATCTGTGAGAGAAAAATGAACATACAGAAAAAGTCAACTTTTCCACGATATTCAATTTTTTTCTGTACATGCTTGTCAGTGAAAGTGGAAAAACATATGTATATATAATATTTCTCTGACAGTTTTTTGGCATGGACATTTGGTAGTTTTAAAAAAATAAAAAATCTTACACTGCATAAAAATATGATGTTGTTAATCATTGACATTTCAAAGACTGTAATAAATAAAGAAAAAAAAATCTGCTTAGCATTTAGTATATGGAAAATAATGACTATTTTTCTTTTTTTCACTAAAAAAAAAAAAAAAAAACATCTGTAGCATTATGTAAACGAACCAGCATTTAAAGGGTTACAGTTGTGAAAATGAATGAATGTTTGGTAATTATTATTAGAACTGATGCTGGTTAAAAAAAAAAAAAATCGATGTCAGTGAAAGTGGAAAAAACAGTTTTTAACATGGACATTTTTGTCCTCTATGGAGCTATGTGTAACTTTTTTTTAATTGATGCACACGGGTTAAATATCTTATTTATTTATTTGTTTATTTATTTATGATATTTTAATTACTTTTCTATTTTTATACAGTATAGGGTTAATTCTAGCTTCTTTTCTGTGTATTTTAATTCCTGCACTCATGTGAACACAAATAACACAAGAAATAAAGAAAACATTGAGAAGCGTAGGTGGGCGGTGCAAACCTGTGGTTACAAGGTCAGGTTTCCACAACCATACCCTGTTATGCTCTGTATTTATCAGCTGTGTATTTCTGTCTCCACATCACATGCAAAACAGCTGTGTGGAACACTTTATATATTTAGAGTGCTCTCAGCATGTGCGGACCCCTCTGGCTAGCAGGCCCAATTATACTTACACAATAGAGACTTTGAGAAGCGAAAGGCAGCCTCTCTTGTCTATGAACCCAAAATAGAAAGTCTTGAATGGCTTTGGGAATTATCAGATCAGTTAGTTGAGAGAGAGAAAGTTGTTAGGGGGTTTTATAATCTTTTTCATACTGATCATTTGTCTGGGAATTGTTTACACTTTGGAGTTTCTAGTTAAAATTCTTTTGAAGAGACTTTGCCACAAAGGGAAATCCACTCTGAAAAACCCATCATTAGTCCTGCTGCTCTTAGGGCCATTAGCAACGTATCCAGAGTTCCTGTTCCTGTGTCTTCAGCGCATTCATTCAAATGTTGAAATCAAGCCACCTTCGTTAGATGAATGGATCTTTGTGTAGCCAAGCCTTACCTGTGTGATGAAAGGAACGACTGCTTTGCCTTCTACGTTATTCACCCTAGTGTAGCTAAATAGTCCATTAATTTAAGTGGAATAAGTGGAACTAAAATCATTTTTGAACTCTGCTGTTGTTAGATACATCTGTAGGATTTCTTTTCAGCTTTTCAGTACATCCCTGGGCCTGTAACATCATGCTAAAAAGAAACAATGTAGTATAGCTTAATTAACCTCAATTTCTTGGGAAATGTGGTACCCACATGTCTGACCACAGATTACTAGGAAAAGTTTTAGGCTATGATTTCAAATTCCACCCATGTGAATCAAATAATTATTGAATCATCAAATTATCTTTATCACGAAAAACAAAAATCTTGGCCATAACTAACATTCAGAATACACACTCCAAAAACCAAGAGCTGGATTTTTAATTAGCCTTTTTTTTTTTTTTTTTTTTTTTTGTAAAATTGCATTGATTATTTTTATTATTCTTGTGAATTAAATGTAATTATATAACATCACTGCTGAATGTGTTGATCAGTTTTCTATAACAGCAGGTCTGACCGTTTGGGCTGCAAGACAAATCACATGTTTATATTAATTACATTACGTTTAATTACGTTAATATCGTTTCTATAGTAACAACTCATTCACAGGGACCTGTTTGTATTGTGGATGATAAATATTATAATATAAAGAAATACCCTAAATCTTATAATAAATGGATAAACAAATGTACTTATATTTAACAAAGAAAAATGTATAACTGTTGATTATAAGTTTTCTTTAAGGAGACGTTTATTTAACATGTATGGGAAGAAGTCTTCAGTGTCATTGCTTTGTAACAGACGGTAAGTTTTCTTCCATGGGAAAGGACAGAGCACGTCCAGCTTCTCAGTACCTTGACAAACTGCAGGGTTATTTGTTTGTTTTTGTTTTGTCTTATTAACTTGAAGAGAAAGGAAAAAAGATGAGGTGAGGGAACAACGGTTTATAGCTGCTATATTGTGAATGATAACAGGAACAAACTCATCTCCACAATATTAAATGTAACTAAGAAATAACAAACAACTTGTCATCCATTAATAAACTGAAAATTGTAACCATGGACAGTTTCTGAGGTGTAAGATACATAAAATATTTTGGGAAATGCTGTTATAAGAAACCCTTGGTAACTCTGCTTTGTGTTAAGCTGCATCACATCACCCTTTTGTAGATTATTATAAGCAGCGTAAAATGCTAATCTAGCACTACAAGAAACACATGAATATGTCAAATGTTTATGCATGCATGCATGGTACAGACCGGGCATTTCCAGGATGTGTGATGTAGCATATGCCTGTATGAAAATGGCGCACGTGTCTGATACAAATCAGTCAGAGGATACAGATGTGTTCAAATCTGGAATGAAAATAAATTTCATTACTTGAAAAATAATGTGTGCCCTTTTCGTACTGGGTTATGATAGATTGGTTTTCTTCACAGAACTCAGTGCTTTTATTCAGCCCCATTTGTTCTTACCCTTTAGGAATGAAGAGAGTAGGGAACATCCCGAGCGGCAAACCTGTACAAAAATGGACAGCATAGAAGCGACAGAAGAACAGTAAGTAATCAGTAACTTTATTTTTAATCCTCCACTTAAGTCAACATGGACCAGGGGTCTATATGAGGGGTGGATGCAAGGTGATCCCATAGTATATTTGCAACAAAATAAATACATAAAAAATCAACAATCATCCTCCTTATTGTAAATAGTTGTTAATATTATTCATATTTTCATTTAAACATGCGTTTGCCTTAGGCATTAAATTATGCTTCTTTTATATAACACTTCTCAAAGGTCCTCATCCATTAAAGCTTAATATAGTTCTATTTCTATCCCTACAGTTTTTCCAAAAATGATCTATGTTATATTGCTTATTAAAGCCTTATTGCCTGTGTTGCTTTCCTCCCATGGTGAAGGCATCCCACACTGGATGAAGTTGTAGCCTGGGCACGAAGCTTCGAGCTCATGATGCGCTCCTCAGAGGGCAGAGACATTTTTAGGCAGTTCCTCAGGTCGGAATACAGTGAGGAGAACCTGATGTTCTGGATAGCCTGTGAGGAATTAAAGAAGGAAGCCAACCCAACAGCTATAGATGAGAAAGCAAGGATTATTTATGAAGATTACGTATCTATCCTGTCACCAAAAGAGGTAGTATATCAATACTTTTCAATACTTGTAAAGTCAGTATCAATACTTGTATTTTGTTATTCCGACTTGGATTGAGCTCGTCATTGCTGTTGTGTCTATAAAAGCTGCATGTATATAAACACCATCACTTGGATAGACGCTCTAATGGCACATCATTTCATTTCCTGACACATTCATTATACCTTACTGCAAAAGGTGTAGGTGTAAACAAAGCCTCTAATTGGTGTGATTGTTACATTCTGTTTCCAAGTCATTCGGATGAGAAACAGCTGTCTGAAATGCAGCTCTGGCAACAACTCAAGCTTTCTGACTTTTTCAATTTTAACTAGTGATTCCTCAATACTGCATTTTAGCATGTTGATGCACTGAATACACTCTTATACTGAAACATAGATGGTTGTAGTGCAAAGTCACAGTTCAGCAGATTGACTAATGATCAAGCCACAGCAATTTTAGGGTTGCCAGAAACCATCCCAAAGATGCAACCTGGACAAATTATTTTTTTCAACTCTAGGTGATTAAAAATGGCCCAAAGATGTTTGAACATATCAGCAATGACTAGTGTAGGTTGTTATATTGTGTTTGAACACCTACAGCGGTTTTTATTATTCACACTATATACTGTATTTTTTTTTATATATGTATTTAGTTTTTATATTTCATGCAATGGTGTTCTTTAACATTGTTTCTGAAAGTCCCCCCTCCCCACAATTTTTCAGTAGGTGAAATTTTAAATAGGACATAGTGACTAAAAATTATTATATAGACAGAGGCATTTGGTGTAGAAGCTATGCATTTTAACATCGGAATATGCTGCTACTCACGCAGAAATACACAAAAAGTACAGTCTAATTTTTCCCCAATAAAAACAGCAAATGAGCCAATCAACCTGTGAATCTAGAATGACTGACAGCTGCAAAGGTGTATTGAACTCTCTAATATTAACTGACACCCTAGAAGCCCCACCCCCTTCCCCCATCTCACATTAGTAATCTCTCGTCTCGATTTCTCCAAAAGAGGCAATGATGCCGTGGTCTCACTTTCTGTCAAGGTAAATGGAGAATGGTTTGAGTTTGTTAGTGTATATCAATCTGTGTATATTTGACTTAGCTAACATTAGACAAGTATATAGTTAACATCAATCACAGTGACACTAGCCAATCATGGCCGTCTGTGAGCTGATGCATGCGGAAGAGGGAGTATAGCATTTGTAGTATAGTAGAGTATAGTATGTTCTGCGAATTGGAGTGTGCGGATTGCGTGGACCTGACAAAATGACATGATGATCAGGATTACTGGTATTAAAACCTTGCACATTAATACAGAATGTAGTTATTGTGATGTGGTCACAGGTGTGCATATACAACAACATATACAATTTTACAACGGCTTTAAACATGGCTCAGCCAATCAGAAACAATCCATTTTATACTCTTTGTTAGTATATATGTAAGTGATCTAGACATGTTGTGTTTTGTAGGTCAGTTTGGATTCCCGGGTGAGGGAGGGCATCAACCAGAGCCTGGCAGAGCCCAGCAGCCTGATGTATGAGGAGGCACAGCTCCAGATCTACACGCTCATGCACAGAGACTCATTCCCACGTTTCCTCAACTCATCTGTTTACAGGGACCTCCTGGAACGAAAGAGAGCCTGCTTAGACACCTAAGGTTCCAGTCAAAAACTCGAGACAAAAAAAACATCCTAAGGTGCCACTACAGAAAAGTGTGAGGTTTCCTATACATAGAGCGAGTAGTTAAGCAATTCTTACCGTCCAGTAGTGAGCCCAAAGTTCACTTCCTGTTTAAGTGCCAATATGAGCTGCTCAGCCAACTGTGACAAAAAGAATTGTGTAAGGAAAACCATCCGAGCCCTACTTCCTGTTCTTTACCCCTCTCTCTCTCTCTCTCTCTCTCTCTCTCTCTCTCTCTCTCTCTCTCCCCCCTTTCACTTGCCTCGTGTTTGAGGACAGCTGAATAATGATCATTTATATGATTGGATAAGAGTTGTTACAACAGGTAACGCCTGACTTTGCATGATTCAAGATTTTGGAATTGGTTCTAGCTTTGACGTTTAACTCCTTGCGGGACTGCGGCGGTTTTCGAATAAGAAATGTACTTCTCATGCTGTCATGACGAGCGAGCCTTTAAAGCTCTGGTAAGCGAAGGGAAAATGTAGTTTTTCTGTTGGAAGCATTACCACTGTCATCCGTCTGCCCAATTTCTCGTCCGTCTTAACAACATTTTCACTGGGATATGTAAGGGCTAGTGTTGTGGTTGGGCAGCTAAACAAACCATGAACATGACTTTCCTCTGCAAAAATCACAATGCCTCTATATCAATTAAGGGCACAGAAGCTGCTGATGCTGACCAACAACCACAGTTAATTGTGCACGTCCTCCCAGGCCCTCCCAGTCCACCCGTCCCTGAGAGAAGCACAGGTACTGTATGCCACTCGTTGTAAGCATTGCTGGATTAAGAGTTTCGCTTGAAAATAAATCAGCAACATCTCAGAGGTACGTGAGAGAATTAGAATTGTCATTTACATTGAAATGCCTTTTTTTGTTGTTTTTTTTTAAACCAAGTCTTAAGGTTTTGAACACTGCCTTGTTTTTAAAGGCTTCACTGTATTTGAAATAATGACTTATGTCTTTGTTCAGGCACTGCACAATGACACATTTTCTCAGAGGTGATGTTAAGTAACATGCTTCTGGATTTAATATAAAAGGTTTTTTTGTGGACTGATGTGTATTGATGGTTAGATGATTATATATGTAGGCTTCATGGACTTGTCTGTATGACGCTCAAGGAGCATTTTGACTGTTGGCCGCTTTGTGGTAATAGTGTTTTAAAGAGGCCACCAGGAGCAGTGCACATCCTGTTAGCATGCATTTATGTGTTTGTGCACTGAACGTGTCAGAATACACAATCCGAATAACCACTACGGATGAAATTGCGCTAAGCGTTCTTGAAAGCGTTACTATATGGTTCGAATTTTTTGTCCCTGAAAATGACAGTATTTCAGCTCAATTTTCTTCGATTCAGACTTGAATCTTGCGCTGTCAACTCGATGCCAATTTATTTCCGGTTGCAGCAGCCAGTGCATGACAAAACAGTATGTAAATGCCTGCTTGGTATCACCACGTTCTCGTCTCTTAGCTTTTAACGAGAGTAAAATATATCCTTGTTCAACACTCTTTGAGTTCGAAGATGGCACTTTGATGAAAAGGTTTGCTAATGAGTGAGGCTGTTTTTGTTTTGAATTTTCTTTCTTTCTTTCTTACTTTTTTTGGTGCTTGGAAAAGCGCTTAAAGTGCCAGTCTCTAGCTGTACAATAGTTCACTGAAGACCTTTGTCACTCAGCCAGCATTGCACTGATGCCATTTTTAAAATCACTGTTAAAGCATTAGTGGGTTCACACATCAGCATCAGCCAATGCGAAGAGAGAACTAGGTCAGCCAGCAAGCCTTTACACGTCTTACTTAAAAAAAACAAAAAAAACAAAAAAAAAATCTTGCATGCGTTTCCATGATTTGGACTTGAATTAAATTGGAGTGCGTTTGTTTGTCACTCATCATTCAAAATGTGAACTTGCTGACTCAAAAGAAAATAAGGGCAATTTACTGAATATAACTTGTGCGTTAATATATATATATATATATATATATATATATATATATATATATATATAAAAATACAGCTAGTATCGGAGGGGCTGAGAGATATGTAGTGGGAATCCGCGACAGTGTTGAGTCATCTTAGGATAGTAGAAATGCTTTGGACTTTTAGATATCAGTGAAAATCTATGGTGAGTATTTTAATAAAAGCAGTACAAGCCCACAATCATCGTGCCATTATAAACCCTTCTCTTCAGTCAAAACGACGTGTGCCATCGTTGGCATACATAATATATTACCAGTTTATAAAGCATGCAGCCTCTTTTAATGTTATTTTACATTTAATACACACCTATTTCTATTCAATTTTTGTATTAATGCTGAAGCATTGGGAAGTCATGGACTTGAACTGCGTTTACATTTAAACAGTGTGCCATGCAGTTTGTGAACGACAAGTCAGCAGGGCACAGAGTTGGCTGGATGTTTTTTTTTTTTTGGATATGTCACATAAAAACTATTTAAAAGCTGAAAGCAGTGTGCTGAAGATGTTTATTTTTTGGTGTTCAAGCCAAAAGAAAAGAAAAAAAGTTGATCAATTAATCCATGACGGGGGTTTTTTTTTTAAGATTCACTGGAATAATGAATTTCTACGGTTATGCCGTAAAACATAGTAGACGAAAACAATCAGTCATGTAAATGTTTCATTTTACTTCATTTAAAAAATTAAGGATTCATTCTGATGTAATAGCATCTCGGATATTGAGTAATATTGGATATACTAAAATGTTTCAGCTAGTGTTCACATCTGAGGAATTGATGTGTGATGTCATGGATTAATTAGCACATAAAATTTTTATGCTTTGGCTTGATTTTATCCTGCCATAAGAGACAGAGTTTTTGCTTGAAGGCTGTCTCAGGGAACAGCCAGCTATTGACTGATGGTCGCAAAACACGGCATTGTTTGAAGCTCTCTTTCTGCATTTCTTGCTGAAAGGCTCCTTTTTTTTTTTTCTTCTTTTTTTTTAAAAAAAAACAAACAAACAAAAAAAAACATGCGAAATGGACTCTTAGATCATGTGTGATCAGAGGAGCCTTGTAGTGACTGACATGTCTCGGAAGAATATCATTGGGTTTCCTCTACCTCTCATGTTGCATTTTTGTTGTTGTTCATATTTAGTTCAATTTGTTTCTTTTGATCTACTTGAAGCCTAACACTGTAAATGACGTGCACATGTATACTGAGGTTTGACAAAGAGTAGCTATTATTTGTTGATTTTTATTTTTTTCACTCAGCATAATTAGATAAAGATTCAGGAAAACACACTGTTTAAGGGCTAATCTCATTTTGCCTATGCAAATATGTTAAGTGTCAGACCGGGAGAGACGATGGTCGAGGGACGTTTTTCAAGAAGTCGGATGGAACATGGTTTACATTTCCCTTTGCTGATATTCTTCAGTCTAGGAAGGAAAATATGTTGTTTTATTTCTGTATATAAATATAAATATATATATATATATATATATATATATATATATATATATATATATATATATATATATATATATATATATATATATAAATATATATATATATATATATAAAAATATATATATATATATGTGTGTGTGTATATATATATATATATATATATATATATATATATATATATAACAAATATATGAAAATAGTATACCTTATTGATAAAAAAAAAAAGATACCCAATTAACATTCAATTAAATAAATTTGTGTTGTGTCAGCTGTGGTTGTTTTTAACATCTAGTTAATGAAAATGCACACACTCCGTGTACAAGTGTCCAAAATGGTTTTCTCTATATATACAGGAAGGGTTTGGGTGTGAGGTGATGTCAATACTTTAAATTATTAATCCAGTCATACAGAATGAACGAACGTGTCTATTTCTAGTTTTGATGGTGCTTCAGTCTCTTTGACACACCTATCTACCTCTGTTCTGTTCTATTCCTTCTGTCCTGCTTGTAATTATGTAATTAGATCATCTCACTCATGTCAGCATCTCAGTTCAGAGGCATTAATTGAAGTGGGATTTTTTCCTTTTCTTTTCTTTTTTAACTTTGTACCTTATTGTGGCACCTCATGTCAAGGACACAGTGAAATAGAAACCTCACAGATGAAAGTTTAAATGAGTTTAAAATGAGGCTAAGGAGTCTATAGTAGTGAGAGGTGGTACTGCCACACTCGCAGAATAAAAGCTACGTTCACACACACACTGTGATGTTATCTCTATAAGCCGCCAGTCGCTGTACCATGAAGTCACCAGTAGGTGTTAGTACTACTGGTTGCCATAGATACATTTATCAGTGGGTGGCGCAACTAGCATTCCACTTTTGACAGCAAACCAGTTACATTCTAGAGGGAGAGTGTTTGTAGATTAAATTCAGCAGTGTATATATGCATCAAATCCTACAAGGTGGAGGACAAGCAGTGTGTGCTCTTTGCCATTGCGGCCATCTATCTGCGGCGCAAGTGCAAGCGCCGGACTGTCTGGGTCCAAAAAACAATTCAGAATCGCAGGCAGTGTAGCAGATCATGGATCACGTGCGCTCTACTTTCTTCACTCCCATCAAACTCCCTTTGTCGCGTTGCTGAACACGCCCACATCTAGTCACCAACGGATGCTGTCGCTCATGTTGCCGGAAGTCACCAGCTCTCATTGAAAATCAATGGTCTCTGGTCGCTTTGTCGCTAGGAGACACTGTATGTGTGAACGTAGCTTTAAGAGGTACTAAACTGCATGTCTTCTTGTTGCTGAGGTGGTGATGTTATCTTTTGTATATGTCTTTAACCTGGAAATGTGGATGTAGTGTGTCTATAAGAAAGATTAAATGAACACAACTGAACTGTAATTATCTTGTAGTGGGTTTAAAGGTAGACTACATACACCTTTTTATGTAAAAGATGCATACTAAAGGTACTAAAGATAACCGTATCACCACAGTAATGAGGAAACAGAGTTTAGTGAGAGAGAAACAATGCTCTTAACCGTCTTGGAGATGCTGTCTTACTACAACTTCTTTTTAGATAAAAGGGTCTACCAAATACATTCATTTATTGTACTTAAAAATACTGCCATCTATGATAAATTGATGAAAATCATTCTTAATAGATCCAACTAATAATTGCTCAAAAATTTAATGACATGATGGTCCTGGTAACGTTTAGTCTCTATATACTCAACATTCAGCCAAGAGAAATACAGGCCGATAATGCTACGTGACCACACCCCGAGAGAAAATATTGACTCAGTGTTGCACCTCAGAGCCGCGCCCTTACATGAGCCACTGTTTTATGGCTTGAGAACCGCCAAAGGCACCGAGATTTTATTAGTCACGTTCATGCAAACGTGCACTAAGAACACTAAGCAGAACAGAGCTCTATTTATCACTTCACTTACACTTTTATTCATTAGACTTGCAGAATTCATATGCACTGATGCCGAAAGCAGGCTTGCACATCACACAGTCATTGTCACTGTGTAGCAGGTCAGTTTCTGCTATTTCCTAATACTATGCATTAATATTATATATTACTCATGAACAAGATTTAAGGTATCCATGCTTTTTGTGTAGTTCATTCATTACAACACATTGAGAGGGTTTTGTTTTTCCTTCCTTTGAATTAGAAGTGCTAAATAATAAATATTAAAAAATGTAGCATTGGTGTGTACTGTATTTGTACCAATTTACAGATTTATAACCTGCTAAATGTTTACTTAAGTTGTCAACATGTAATAACATGGACAGCTGAAAAGGCTGAACTTTATCGCTTGTAAAGAAAAGAAGTGAGATAAGGGCGTGTCTGCATGCAGGAGGATCACATTCATTCAGTTTGAGAAATATTTTATACTGTGTGAAGAGGCTGGAGAAAGCTTGAGGTTACATTTATTTAACGTGGACATAATTGTGTAGCTGCATGCGAAGTGCATGAGCAGAAATACACACTAATACCATTCACTAATTATGATATTATTGTATTTCATCCCATGTTTTTGGATGAAGTATAAACCAGATACATAACACAGTTGATATTAAGAATTGGGTCAACAATTTGAATAGCTTATTGCTGCTCATTAAAAAATATATATATTAAAAAAGACAGCATTTACAGTGCCCTCCACTAATATTGGCACCCTTGGTGAATATGAGTAAAGAAGCCTGTGAATTTTTTTTTCTTTATTGTTTAACCATTTGATATTTTGTTTTAAAAAAAAAAAATAATAATAATAATCTCTCACGGATATAAAAAAAAAATTGCAAACAAAACAGGTTTTGTTAAATATAGGTGTGCAACAATTATTGGTACCCTTTTAGTCAATACATTGTCCTACCTCCCTTTGCTAAGATAACAGCTTTGAGTCTTCTATAATGCCTGATGAGATTGGAGAATACATGGTAAGGGATCTGAGACCATTCCTCCACACAGAATCTCTCCAGATCCTTCACATTTCAAGGTCCATGCTGGTGTACTCTCCTCTTTGGTTCACCCCACAGGTTTTCTATGGGGTTCAAGTCCAGGGACTGGGATGGCCATGGCAGGACCTTGATTTTGTTGTCAGTAAACCATTTTTGTGTTGATTTTGATGTACGTGTTGGATCACTGTCCTGCTGGAAGATCCAAGCATGGCCCATTTTAAGCTTTCTGGCAGAGGCAGTCAGGTTTTCATTTAATATCTGTTGATATTTGATAGTCCATGATGCCATGTATCCTAACAAAATGTCCAGGTCCTCTGGCAGAAAAATAGCCCCAAAACATTAAAGAGCCACCACCATATTTAACCATGGACATGAGGTACTTTTCCATATGACTACCTCGCTACTGTGCACCAAAACCACCTCTGGTGTTTATTACCAAAAAGCTCTATTTTGGTTTCATCTGACCATAGAACCCGATCCCATTTGAAGTTCCAGTAGTGTCTGGCAACCTGAAGACGCTTGAGTTTGTTTTTGGATGAGAGTAGAGGCTTTTTTCTTGAAACCCTTCCAAACAACTTGTGGTGATGTAGGTGACTTCAGATTGTAGATTGTGATCCTTGGAGATTTTTTGGTCACTCGAACCATCCTCTTCAGTGCGTTGAAACAATATAGACACACGTCCAATTCCAGGTTGATAAATACATTTCCAGTTGGAAATTCTTAATTATTGCCCTGAAGGTGGAAATTGGCATTTTCTTTTCTCTCTTTTTTTTTAATCATAGAATTTTTATTGGAAAATCGCATGTTACATAGTATAACACCCCATCCAACAACCCCACAAAATAATCACAGCCAAAACCAAACGAAAGGGGGAAACAAAAAACAACAACAAACAAACAACCAGAAAAACAAAAACAAGCAAGCAAACAAACAAACAAATAAATAAAGAGGAAAAAAAAGATGATTAGTATTTACTGTCTACCTCTCCTCAATCCACCTCCAGGGTGTGTACATCATTGAAGTAGTTAATAAATTGTTGCCGTTTTCCCAAAAATGAGTCACCCCTGCCTTTGATGTTATACTTGATTTTTTCAAGTTTTAAAAAGGACATTAAATCTCCTGTTTTACAGGAGTAGT